>NW_024356248.1:1981031-2075829 GCF_902729225.1 Pteropus medius
CCTCACTTCCCACAGAAATGCTTACGGGCACACGTGGCTTCACACACGTGTAATCCCTGGGCAGCCCTGGGCGGTGACAGTCCCCCACCTGCTCATCTTCACCACGATCTTGTGGAGGACTTGGGCATTCCTGCCAAATGCCCTCACCTGTGGCCACACGGCTCCCCTCCATGTCGTCAGCTTCCTAGACCCCCTCTTCCAGCTGTCAAGAGGTCCCCCTGCATCAGGCAATTTCCTGGGTCTTCCCGTCCACATACGCTCTCGCATCCACCCCAACCCAGCCAGTCGGTATCTCAAAGGAAAACAAAATCAAGATAAACAGTTTTCAGCCCGCGTACTGTGGCGGGTAACCACATCCTGCCATGTCCACCGCTGGCGGTTCTAAGAGATTTATCTTCCTCTGACCACACACTCATTGATATTTCCCCCAGCGCTACTTGCCCGGTCCACCAGAGTGTAATGTAAAGCTATTCCAGTCAGAAATTGAACTCAGGTGGAGCGCTGGGCCAACAGGCGATTAAACCCTGAGGTCCCCTCTGGTCCAGGAAGAGGGGCTGGGCGGAGGAGTGGCTTCCCCTGACAGCCTGTGCCTTCAGCCGTGGCCGGCTGGCCTGGCATTCTCAACTCTGGTCCAGAAGCCTCTGTCCAGAGATGCCCGATTGCCTGGCACCCCTGAGACAGAGCAGCTGGGCACCATGATTTATGAGCTGAGGAAGGAAAGGTTGCCAGAAGCTTAGTTAAGCAACTTTTGGAGAAACACAGACAAAGAAATAGAAATAGGGTTGAGAACCAGAGTTGGAAAAAATCTCAGCTCCAGAGCCGCTTGCCCTCACTGTCCACTCCTATGCTACTAGCCTCCTGCTCCAGCTGAAATCTGCTCAAAGTCAGCATCTGCGCACAACGACAGAGGGTAGTGACTGGCTGGGCTCCCTGCTGCCTCCAATTCCGAGGACTCAGGAGAAAGCTCAGCTCTGCTTTTGGGGAACAGGGGCCAAGTCGTCCTCTCTGATGTGCCCCAGCCGCCACCCAGCTCTGCTGTGCAAAGTCCCAGCATCCCAAGCAGATGGCAAGGGGTGGCTGCAAAGGGCTCCTGGAGCCCAAAGCCATAAGGCTGAGCCAAATCAGAACAAACAGGCGGAGGTGTGGAGGGTGAGCTGAGGGGATGTGAATGCTGAAGACTCACAACAGGGAGGCCTGAAGCTTCCTCTTAAAGGACTTGCGCTTAGGAGGACATTCCAAATAGGAGTTGATGTGCTGAGGAGGCAGAGAAAGGCCTCGGTGGCCCCTCCAACCGAGCTGGGAATGAATGGCCAAGGAAGCTCTTGCAACGCCAGGCAGTGTCCATCCAGGCAGCAGCCACTGCAGGGCAGGTCCCACAGCATAGAAAAGTGAGCTTATCACCCTGGGCCTGGCAGGGCCATGACCTCCTTCAACCCATGTGGCTTGACACTGCAGCCTGGACATAGGGCAAGAACTTTCTGCCTTGGGAAGCAAGCTTTTGAAACGGGTCACTGGCTAAGGCAGACAGACATTCCATTGAACATTTGAGAATGGGTTCGAGAGAAACAAGCCTTCTAGGGCAAAGCCTCCTAGCTGTACGAGTCTGAAATACAGACTCTGCAGCCTATTGTCAGGAACTAGGCCCCTGGTGGCAGAAAGCACGGAAATCTGCAGCCACTCTCATCTGTCCCCACCTGGGAAGGCCCTTCAGACAGAAGTGGGCTCACACTGCGAAGAGATGGCGTGGGGAATTCATGCCACACCCGTCTGCCCTCAAAGGACCTTTCTGAGGATGCCCATCCCCTCGGTCACCCAGTCCTCCTGCCATCCAGCCTCAGCCTCCCTCATAGGACCACATGGCCCCAACAAGTCCACGCTGGTGGCTCTGACCCACTTTGCTTTCTTCAGGCCACAGCCTCAAAAACGCTGATGTGACTGCTCCCCACCCCCATCCTCAGAACCTGAAGCCAAAGGAAATTCTCAAGAGAAAACACACACTTCCAAGTCTCCCTCCCACACAGGTACCCCAGATTTGTCAGCCGCAGACACCTCCCAGCCCTGCATGGACCTTGACAGGCATGTCTGCAGCCGAACCATGGGCCTCCTCTTGCTCAGGCCACTCCTGCAGGACTCCGTGGTCGCTGCAGCCACACTCGGGACCGTCCTCGGGAGACCTGGGGCCTGGTTCCAGCTCAGCAGCAGACTCACATTGTCAACAGATCCCACATCTCCCAACCAGGAGCCTTTACATTCAGAGCCTCTAATTCCCTATGACAGGCCCTCAACCTTCTGGCTGTCTGCCTCTCCAATTGCATTTCATGCCTCCATTTCTTATCGCCTCCCTCCCTGGATCTTTACCTGATTAGAATCCCTGACCTTTGTACAGTCTTTCGCGGTTTACAAAGGGTTTCCATGTGTGCCATCTCCTTTCACCCTCTATGAACACCTTGTAGCATGACTCTGAGAGGTAGAGTCACCTGCTCGAGGTCACACAGCCAAGCATGGAATTCAAGTTTTCTGATCCAAATGCACCGGACGACACTGCAGCGAACCTCGGCAGCGTCTCCAAGCACCTGCCTCAGCAAATGAGCTGCCACTCGCCACCCTAGGCCCCCATGCCCTTAACATCGTCTTTTTGAACTTTTAAAGGCTTCCCCCAGACCCAGCCAAAGCTCACCCTGTTTATTCTTCTACCCTGATTCCACTTCCCCAAGAGATCTACAAAGACCTAAAGATTTCCCTTACACCCTAAGACTTCTCTGGGGGCCTGTAAATTGCCCCTCTGCAAAGTACAACGCCATGTGACGCTAAGTGACACTTTCACCTAAGGCTTCCCAAAGGCCTGATGGGGAAAGACACAGTCTTAGCACACTCCCGGTGACTGCAGACTCATCTTTCAAGCATCACCCAAAGGATCCTCTGGACCCAAAGCCTTCCAAGCATCAAAGAAGAGAGGCAACTCCCAGGCACCCCGGGCGAACCATCAACCACAAAGAAGGCTGGGCCGGCGACTACAGATAGATGGTGCGCCACACCTCACCCAGCCCACTGACACGGGTGACCCCTCAGCCCTGCATGTTTCTCATGACACATGTTCAGGGATAGTGAGCACCACTGAGAACCATCCACTTCCCTTCTCCCCTAAAGCTGGATGGATTTATGAGCCCAGGTCAATAAGAGCACCTGCGCGGGTCTCTGCCCGGTTCACTATCATGGTCCTTGTGGGAGAAGCGTCTTCCAGTGTCTCTCTTTCATGTCCCTTATAAAGGACACCAACCTTGTCCCAATTTTCTGCTTTCCTCAATGCAGTCTACCTGGCATGCATTAAAGGTGGGACTGGTGACAGAGGCAATGCCCCTCATCATCACCAGAGTAGGAGGATGGACAGATACCCTTCCCTCCATCCACTAGGTCTGAGGGCCATGGATGATCCCCTCTCAGGGCTAGGCAGTGAGTGCCCCTGCACCACGCTGTGCCAAGGCCATTTCTCACGGTCACAGCAGAAACTTCTGCCAGGCTAAGGAGACCATTCAAGCCCCGGGTGCCATAACTCCAGACCATGTCAAGGCCAGAACCATCCAACACCCTAGTAATGACAGCACTTCCTCACACCCATACCAAGGACACCATCATGCGCTCACAAACTGGCAACCGCCACCCTGGAACCAGTCCGAGTGCTGTGCCCACCACCTACCTGTACAGAGGGCTGCACCCGCCTCACACCTGGGCGGCCACCATGGCATCAAGGTGGTGGCGAGTCTTCTGACACCCGTGCCAGAAAAACCACGCTGCTTGTGCCAGACCCACGCTGCCCACGCCCGTGCCACGGGTGTCACTGTCCCCACGCCCATGCCAGGGGCTCCATGGAGCGCACACCTGCCACCGGCGCGCGTGGCAGCCGCACCTCCGCCCGCGGACCAGTCCGGCGGGCCACCGCGCGCACCGGACACTGCCCAGCTGGCCGCGCCGCTCGCACCGCGCCCGAGCCCGGGGCCCGGCTAGTCACGCCCGCAGCCCCCTTACCTCCGGCCCGCCGCAGGGCTCGGCCCGCCGCCGCCGCCGCCGCCGCGACCGCCACCTCCATCCTGGGCTCCCCAAGGCCCCGATTCACTAACGCCGCTTCCGCAGGGCGCCGGCGCCGGCGCGAAGGCCGCCTCCGCCCCCCGGGGGACGCTGCGTCCTTTACGTAAACCCCACTCCGCCGCCAGCGGTGACCATGGCGACGGCCGTGGGGCGGCAGCGCCCCCTGGTGCCAGGGAGGGGAGCGGCGCCGAGGCCGGAGCAAGCGGAGCCTTTCGCCGGCGCCGGGCCCCCATGTGGGGGCGGTGGGCGCCCGGCTCCGGCCGCGGCGGGGGCTCCGTGGGCGGCCGGGGAGGGCAGGACCCGCCGCGCTGCCTTTGGGGAAGGGAGCCGCCTCGGTCTCCCTCCTTCAGGCCCCTCGTGACCAGGCTTAGCGTGGGAGAGGCAAAAAAGCAAGAAGGATCACTGAAGAACTGGTTCGTTTGGGGGTTGGAAAGAGAGAGATGGGTTCCGCCTCCCCGGGTGACTGAGGGCTCTTCGAGGTGTCTGAGCACTTCATCATCTGTGTCCTTCCACCACCTTCCGCCCCCACGGTGCCCAGCGTCGTGCCCGGCATCCGAAGGGGCACTGGGTCAATTTTGAATTCCTGGTAAACGAAGAAAATCTCCCTTCCTAAGTTCCTTTCACAGACACACATAACACACACATAAACACACACACGCATACACGCATGCCCATCGTTCAAGCTAGAAGTCACTTAATGCACCTTCCGTGAGCACCGCTTTTGAGTACGGAGCGGTATTGTCCCCTTGCGGGTTGTACTTTGCTGGGGGAGTGGGTGGACACCGAGACAAGCAGAACCCAGGTCTTGCCCTCAAGGAGCTCAGCCTGCGGGACGCTGGACCATCAGAACGCAGGTGCTCGTGTGGGAGCCAGGCGGAGCGCGCTGGCAGAGCACTCGGAGGGGGCCCTTGATCATCTTAGTGATGACCCAGCCGGGTCTCGGAGATGGAGTAGAGATTCGTCAGAGGCGAAAAGAGGAGTAGACTGTGTCAGCAGGGGAAGTGCTTCTAGCATGTTCTCTGGGCCCAAGAAAACAGCAGTTCGGTGCTAGCGAGAGCTACAGTGGAGCTTAAGGAGCTGTATGCAAGGGGTTGGGATTGAGGATCAGCTAGAAAATTACCTAGACGTTTGGCTTTAAAGTGAGACTGAGGCCAGGGCAGCCTTCCCATCCATTGAAGCAGGTAGAAGCTATTTCTGGAAATAGTTCTGTACCACCTGTGGTTATTTTGAAGGAAAACTACAGGTAGGATATCTCAGGAGACTCAAGGAAGAGTTGAAAACCCTCCCAGCCTCAGGAAGGGCAGGGATGGGGGGGGGCGGTTTAAGGACTGACCACTGCGGGAAAGTCTGGGGACCTTCTCTCCAGATTATTGCAATTAATCAGAATCAAAGCTGCCAAACTTAATGTCCCATGGTTCAAAGTTCTAGATTCTTAGAAGAAAGAATCTTATCGGTCCAGCTGGGGCCGTGGTACCTGCTGTGGCCAGGGGAGGGGGTGCCACGTAATACAGACATGTCAGCACACCCCTCCATTATTGAGAGAAGTCCTCAGCGAAGGGGAAATCATGACCCGAACAGCCACTCTAAAGATTATCTACTACGTTCCACCCCTGAGCTGCTCCTTGCACACAAATTCACACATGTAAACACACACACGTGCACGCACACACACACACACACACCCTTCTTTCCATTCATCCAAAGTGTCCTCACCAAACAAGTTCCAATAGTCCATGTTCAGCCACCTCCAGACTCAATGTCATGATCAAGATCTAAGTCCGAGATCTTAGAGGCGATGTTCATGTCTCCTCAAGTTCAACGTTGACCCCACCTTTACCAACTGGACTAAGCGGTAAATTTAACCATCAACAACATGTCCTTTGAACTCTTGCTACTCAAAGTGTGACCTCGGCTTGTTAGAAATGCAGACTCTCAGGCCCAAGAATCTCGGCAGATTAACAAACTCAACAGGTGATTTGAATGCACAGTAACGTTTAAGAAGCACTGCTAATATTGGGGGAAAGGAAAGATATGAGAAATTTTTTTTTTATTGTGATTATTCCTATTTAAAAGGAAAGAAGGGGAGGAGTTCATGATTTCATCTTGAGCAACTCCAGTAGCCAGCAAGGAAACACAGGTAGAGGCTGCGGTGTTTATTTCTGCAACTTGTTCACAAACTCCTAAAACATGTGTATGACATCCTCTAACTCTTTATTCCATGTTCCACTCACCTCCTCCTGCGACTCATTTGGTCAGGCTTCTTTGCTTGGTGCACTGACGTGAGTCTCCATCCCCGAGGGCCTGCAGCATTGGGGATCCCGGCTGTAAAGCGTCATAGCAGGTGTCCATCTATATTTACCACTAGGCACGATGATGTAGGAGGTACTCCATGGGGACCCTGGGTTCCACCCATACCCCTCGTGTGTGTGTGTGTGTGTGTGTGTGTGTGTGTGTGTGTGATGAAGACCCCCAAATGGCCAGGTAGCAATCTGTGCCTCCTGGTTGAAATATTCCTCTGTTTAGTTCTAAAACCATCAGACAATCAAAACTTAACAGGAAGCAGACAGCAGACACTCTGATGATGGTGAGAGTCACCATCGTCACCTCCTCCCCTAGTCCTGAGACCCTTGGAAGAAACATACCATCACGGGTTTCCAGTTCAGAGCACGTGTTCTCTGGGGGCCTGACCTGGTCCGGCTAACAGGCTGCACCCTCTCTGCTCCGCCGCCCTGCTGCCCTTCCTTCGAGTGCCTTCGGGCCCAGTGCTGATGGGGTTTGGCCAGGTGTTTTCGAAGACAGCCGCCAGCATTGTGAGCAGACTGGAGCTTGGAGGAGGAGGACGGGAGTGAGGGCAGCAGAACAGGCGGCAAGCATAGACTGGTTCTGGTCCAGCCGCCAGGCTGTGTTCCCTCAGCGCAGTGCCAAATTCCCACTCTGGCCTCAGTTTCCCCCTGGGTCCCAGTGGGGATAATAACATGGCTCCTCCTCCCAGGGGGGCTGTTCAGATTAACTAATTAATGAGTGTGACATCGTCTGCTTCCACAAAGGGGCTGATTAAATGCTGAGTGCTGTTATTAGAGCGATGGAGGGTGTGTGACAGGCAGAGTTGACTAGAGACAGATCTGCTCCCCTCGCCTCCTCCCCACCCCCTTTCTCCGTCTGCCCCACGCTCTGCAAGCTGAACATCTTGCAAGACAAAACCAAGACGATTTTTGGCACTCCCAAAACAGTGTATAACTTTTGCGCATTTCCCCTGTACTGGAATGTGAGTCACGGCTGAGCGGCATAGCGTAATGTGTCTTCGACAGCTGGCACAGCTGTGCCCTGCCCCAGACTCTAGGCTCCCAGCAGCTGCACAGTGGAGTGGCTCGGCTGGTGATTTCATCAGGGTAGAGCTGCCTACAGACGACAACTGCAGAATCCCTGAGCTGGACATCAGCCCCCTGACTGCACTGCCCCGTGGTCCTGGGGACTGAGTGACTGCCGTCCCTCACAGCCTGAGGGAGGGAGAGCCATCACGGCACACTGGCTTCGGGCTGGAGGGAATTCAAAGCATGCAGGGTTTTAAAGTATAAAGTGTCTATTCATAGCCCTAGGCGATCCAATGACTATATTTTAGCTGGGATGCAGGGTATAGGATAACTGGATGAAATCACAGCTCTGGGGCATGGCGACTCTGGCCTAGCTATAGTCCAGAGAGGCCCCTGCATGAAATAGTGAATGTGACTTTCCCAGCAGCCAGTGTGAGATCATTGCCCATAACCAGATTCTGGGTCCCCCATCTCTGACGGTTGTAGGGTGCTGGCTCCCACCCCAAGTCTCGGTATTTGTGATGGGGTGACTGAGAAGGAATCACCCGGTCCGCCACCAGGTAAATAAGTCTACATCTGACATCCAAGGGGAATGTTGTTTACCCAAGCAGCACAAACTCAGCCTGACTGGGGAGATGAGAGAGAAGCTCTGGAGGCTGAGCTGTCAGACTCCCACGGGGAGAGAAATTAGCCAGTTTCTGAGGTCTAGGAAATGCATGTGAATGGGATCTGGGGCACCTGGAGCCAGCTCTGGATCCTCCGAGGCATCTCCTGGCAGGATTTCAGCCCTTCTCAGGCCTTCTTGTTCCTCCTGCTGTGAGACGCAGGGATGGGTCACAGGCTCAAACAGCCTGAAGTGGGGTCTGGACCACAGGGCCGTGTTGGCAGCTCAGGGATTAGAGATCAGCCACCATGGGGCTGTGCTGAGGTCCCAGGCAAGAGGCGGGCTGTTCCCTCCCACCAGAGGGGAACCTACAGGCTCATTCATACCTTTTACTTGAATAAGCACAGTTCACAGTCTCAACAAATCTGTGTGACGGGGCGGTAGTGGCGGAGATGCCGGAAGAGGGGCCGGTGATGGCGGGGAGGGGAAGAGGACTTTCCCCAAGGCGAAGCTCTGGGAGGTTTCTCCATTCTCATCTCATCTTCCATCCACTTGGGCGTCACCAGCCCCTTCACTGTCATGCCCAGAGGATTGTGGGAATCTTCGCGTTGCGTTAAACCAGCCCATTTGGGAGCATCTGCTCCCTGATGGGCATTGTAGTAACTAGTTTTTCTCCTCGGGGCACCGGGGAGCTGCAGAAGTGTAAATACAGTTGTCTCAGGGGAAAGCTTGCGTGGTTACTGACTAGTGCGATTCATCTGGACTTTCTGGACACCAATAACATGAGTAGAGAGTCTGTCTTTTTGACGGTGTTCATCCATCCACCCATCCCCCAGCCACTCATTCATTCTCCCACCTGCCTCTTCACCCACCCATTCATTCACCCCTCCCCTGCCTCAGTTCATCCACTCACCCATCCTTCTACCCAGTGAGGAGAGAAACACACACTCTGAGGATCACCAGGGCCTAGGGATGCCCTCAGCCTCAGTCTCAGCTCACCAGCATCCCCAGGGCAAGAAGGCTTGAAGATCCTTCATGCGGATCAAACACAGGAGCGAAATGCTGATCGCTTAGAGAGAGAGGCCCGATCCTCCTTCACAGACGGCTCGATGCCTTTCCAGGGACCTGTGAGTCATGCTCACTGCCCTGGAAACAGTCAGCCCGGCCCCTGAGGTGGGAGGGATGTGCTAATGTCTTGTGAGGAGACCGAGGCTCGGGGAGGGGCAGTGAGTTGCCCACATTAGAATCAGAGCTGGGACCTAGAACTGGGGCTATGGACTCTCAGCTCAGTGGTGGGTTGGGGTCGGGTTGCCCGATTTAGCAAACAAACCAAAAAACCAGGCTGCCCAGTGACATTTAAAATTCAAATGTAACTGGGCGTCCTATATTTTATCAGGCAGTCCTAGGTGCGGGTGATTAATCCTTGATTAATCCTCGCTTCACTACCAAGCAGGGCTTTCTGAGGACCCAAATTCCCGTGCTGTCCAGAACACAGCCTGTTTGTCCCTTAGGCAGAGCTGGCCACCCTCTGACCTACTTGGCCTCCATGAATCACCCTCCTCGCCTCTGAGCAGACCCAGCCTTCTGACAGGTCACCGGTTCTCAACTTACTCTGCCCAGGCTGCACCCCAAGCCAATTACGGCCGAATCTCTGGGCCTTAGAGTTGTTAACGTTCTTCCTGCATGCAGCCGAAGTTGAGATCCACAGTGCTGGCCGGACCCACGTCTCCGCTGCTCACGTCGAATTAGTTCTGCCTTTGCTTCCTGAAAGAGTCTTGGGAACCTCAAGGCCTCAGCTGCTCCGCTTCTGCAAACCACCCTGTTGCAGGCCCTCAGCCCTAGGCTCTCCTTAGTGCTTTCTGGTTGACTGAGGAGTTTTGGATTCAGAGAATGACAGTTTCTGTTTATCCCAGGCCCATCAGGGACACAGGGGTGGGAGCCCCCTGCTGGCATCCTTGTGTCCCCGATGTACTGACTGGAGCACTTGGGGGAGCCCCTTGGGGTTCCATGGTCAAGGCCAGGCAGAAAGCAGGTTGTTCTTTGAGCTGATTCTTTGTTCTTTGAGCCCAGTCCTCCAGGAGGAGTTGGATCTCTGTAGCCTCCTATCCCTCTCCCCGACAACACACAGTGTGTCTGTGACTGCTCATCAGTGCCTGTCCTCCCCCTAGACTCAATGGAGGATGGCGAGAGACAGGCCTGTCTTCTGTGTCCGCAAAGCTTGGCTGGTGGATGGAGCAGGGGCTCAATTAATATCTGTGTAATCTGTGGGCGAACCTTTAGCAATCATGAACTTCAACCCCGCCCTTGTACAGGGAAGACAACAGAGGCACAGAGAGGGGAAGGGACCTGCCCCAGGTTGCACAGTGGAGGCTGAGTTAGGACTCCAATTCAAGGCTGTGGTTCCCATTCCGTGTCACTAGGCCCCCAGCCCTACTCCCTCCTGCCCCACCCCTCTCAGCCCCGTTCTGAGCCATCAGCTTCTCCTGCATGCAGGATGACCACCCCCGACCCTCCATGCATACACACACACTCTCTCTCTTCCCAAGGCTTCTCCTTCTGGGAAGGGTCGGGGTGACCCTGGCAGTGGGTGGATAGACAGGTAAAGGTGGGAGGAGAACTATATTTCATGGCAGACCAGCCAGAAGCTTCCTCTGTCAAACAGACTTCTAGGTGACAAACCCCTGTAGGATATGCAAGGAGCTGGAACTTCCATTTCGATAGGTCTTGCTGAGTGGACTTTGCCCTCTCCCTCAGCCTCCTCTTATGTCTGCATGGCCACCGAGCTCCCAGAGCCTGCTTTTCCCCGGGCTAGTCACGAAGCTGGAAGGTCCACAGCAGGATTTGGACCCTCCTTCTCTGGCTGTGAGGCCCTCTTCGAGGCTCCAGTTCCCTGGTCAGGGAAATGGGTCCAATAATATTGCCCTGCTGGGGTGTTGGCAAGGGTTCCAGGCGTGATGCTTGGCCAACGGGCTTTCCCTGAGCCTTTGTCCTGGGCTTTTGGTGATATTCTAAGCTGAACGTGAGCGTAGTTAGCAGGCACTCAGGACTGATCCCTGATTGGACAAACCAATGTCATCCGTCCCCTCCTGAGGTGTGAGTCAGAAGGTGGCCTTTTCGGTAAATGGATGAATGACCATGGCTTCCTAAAGGACTTCAAAGAGACCGAGCGCCTTTCAGAGACTTTCCAGCCTCTTGAGGCCATGTCAGGAGGCGGCAGCAAGCACTGGCACCACGGGGCATGGGAGGCAGGTTTGCGGTGGGTGCCCCTGGGTGAGGGGACTCCAGAGGGGACAGAACCAGGCAGGCTGCAGTGGGCGGGGCCAACCCAGGGTTGGCCTCGGAGCTCAGACACCCTTTTCTTAACGGTTTAGAAGAAAAAATTTTTTGTAGTAAAATATACATAACATAAAATTAACCATTTTCAAGTGTGCAGTTCAGAGGCATTAAGTACTTTCACATCGTTGGACAACCACTTCCAGAACTTTTTCATCATCCCATCCTGAAACTCTCCATGAAATAAGAACTCACCGCTCCACCCTTTCCCTAATCCCTCAAAACCACCACTTGACTTTCTGTCTCTCTGAATTTGACTAGTCTAGGTACCTCATATGAATGGGGAAGGGCTTGAGAACAGGCTTCCCTAAGAGGTACCACTTGGACGTGTGAATTATTTGGAGCTGAAGGCAATCGAGACCCTACGGGCTCACGAGAAGCTTTGACCTCTCCATTAAAGAATTCAAATTTGATGCCTTGCCCATAATAAGAGTTATTACCAGAAATAGCTTTCTATCTATGGGACAGGGCAAACTACTAATTACTAAACATCCGCTCTTCTTATCATCCCGCAATGCCCTTCCTCCCCTTCCTTGGCTCGTTTTCCCTTTCTGTCCAGGAACCTCTCGTGTTTGTGAGGGTCTCTGACTCTCTCCTGTATGTGGGAGTTCCCATACGTGTGTATGTAATTCAATTTGGTTATTTTCTCTTGTTAATCTGTCTCATGTAGATTTAATTATTAGACCAGCTGAAAGAACCTAGAGGGGCAGAAGAAAAGTTTTTCCTTCCCCGCGGTGGAAGCATACAATACTTGTCCTTTTGTGTCTAGCTCGTTTCACTTAGTATAATGTTCTCAAAGTTCATTCATGTTGTGGTCTGTGTCAGAACTTCCTTTCTTTTAAAGGCTGAATAATATTCCATTGTCTGTAGAACCACATTTCATCCATTAGTGGGCATTTGGGTTGTTTCGGCCTTTGGTAATGACAATGATAATGATCATGATAATAATGATAAAGCTAAGAACATCATACGTGTATAAATATCCAGTCAAATTCCTGCTTTCAATTCTTTTGGGTATATACCCATGTTAAAAGATAAACTGAGACGTATTAAAAGTTGTAAGGGTTTATTTAACCCAAAATCGATTTGATCAGGCAGCATCCTGATAGAAAGGAGCTCTGAGGAACTGTGAAAGACTTTTAAAAGCAGAATGGCACGGGAAGAAGGGAGTTATAGTAAGCAAAGAAGTGGGTTCGTTGTTGCAAAGTTACTTTCCTTTAGGGAATGTCAGGGGTCCATCAGGCAGATGACCTCCCTAGTGCTGATCAGGCTATTCCTGGTTGGTTCAAGATTCCATTTCTGGAAGAGCTGAAAGTATAATTAAGTTAAATCTCAGTTTGATGATGTGGGGCTTAGCATAAGCAATTCCATTTTGGACCTGTTGTCTTGTTTGTAACACCCAGAAGTAGAATTACTGCAGCATACAATAATTTTATGTTTAATTTTTTGAGGAATCTCCATACTGTTTTCCACAGCGCCTGCACATTACATTCCCACCAGAAATGTACCAGGTTCCAATTTCCCCACTTCCATACCAGCACTTGTTATTTGTTGTTGTTTGTTTTTTATAATAATCATCTTGAAAGATGTGAAGTGGTACCCCGCTGTGGTTTTGATTTGGATTTCCCTGGTGATTGGTGACGCTGAGCATCTTTTCATATGCTTATTGGCCATTTTTAAGTAGGTTTCAAAATTTTCTTTATTGAAGTAAAAGTTATATACTAATTCTAAGTGTGTACAGTTTGATTAACTTATAAATCAACTGGGTAACCATCATCCAGATCAACTGGATGAACATTTATAACATTCCGCCATCCTAGAAAAGCTTGGGTGCCCCCTTCCCATGAGGGCTTCTGAAGGAAACCACCTTTCTAACTTGGATTGCCATGGATGATGTTACCTGTCCTAGACCTTCAAATAAACAAAGCCATGGATGTTTATTTTTGTGATTGGCTTCTTTTACTCATTGCTATATCTGTGAGATTCATCCAGCTCATTGCAGGTACAAATAACTTATTCTTTTTCATTGTTGTGTAATATTCCAGAACACGAATATACCACAGTGTATTGGATTAATCATATGACATTGCTAATATGCCAACTTTTTATCTACAAAAAAAAGGGCATTTCATAAGGCTCCACCTAATATTTCTCCATTCTATAGTTGATGGATATTTGCTGTTGTGAAGATTTTGGTATATGTCTTGGTGAGCATATGCATGAGTATATTCCGAGGGATAGATTTGCTGGGTCATAGGGTATATGTATGTTGGGTTTGGCCAATTCTTCCAGTTTTGCCAAGTGGTTTTGCCATGTATGAGAGCTCATACATCTACATCCCTGCCGACATTTGGTATGGTCAGTCTTTTCAGTTTTAGCCAGTTTTCCAACCTCCTTTTAAGGAATGTGGCCCCAACTTGTTCTCATCCCCATCCACTGCCTCAGTTGGTTATAGCTGATTGCCCTGGGCTGGCCCCAAGTCTGTAGCCACCTCTGTAAGGGCTGGACAGGAAGATGGTTAACCATCTGGTGGGGGCCGGTCTGAGCCCCAGCCCACGGAGTCATTCCATGGTGAGTGTGCAAAGTGGTGATTCATAAGCAACATATATTTGATTATTCAGATGACCAAATATATTTATCATGTATTTGGTCTTCCTCTGTGGTTCCTGGATTACAGCTCCTCAAACCGTTGGAATTTCCTTTGCAAAAGAGTGATGGGAGCATCTTTTGTTATAATATTTAGCCTTTTGTCCTCAGTTCCTGAGCTCGCTCAGGTCCATAAAGGTGAAATACATGTCTTAGTATTCATAACAGATGCCTTTCCACCACAACTGGGGTTATGTTAATGAGGTGACTTTGGGAAAGCACCTGAGAATGGAGACTGGTTGCCAGGGGAACCAACCATGAATAGAGGGTTGGAACTTTCAGTCTCGCCCCCCGTTTCCAGGGAGAGGGACTGGAGGTTGAATCAATCACCAACGGCCAACAATTTAATTAATCATATCTAGGTAATGAAGCCTCCATAAAAATCCAAACGGACAGGGTTCAGAGAACGTCCATGTTGGGGAAACAGAATGCTTCCAGGTGTCACCATGCCAGGTCCCTAGTGCCACAAGGACAGAAGCTCCTTTGTTCGAGGCCTCACTCTCCATATCTCTTTATCTGGCTGTTGATTTGTATCCTCTAATAATCTCCTTTGTGATAAACTGGTAATCTAGTGAGGAAACAGATGTTCCTGAGTTCTGTGGGCCACTCTAGCAAATTAAACAAACCCGAAAAGGGGTCGTGGGAACCTCCGATTTATAGCCAGTCTGTCAGAAGCCACAGGTAACAACCTGGACCCGTGATTGGCATCTGGAGTGGAGGGCAGTCTTGTGGGACTGAGCCCTCAACCTGTGGAATCTGATTCTGTCTCCAGGTAGATTGTGTCAGAACGGAGCTGAATTCTCAGACATCCTGCTGGTGTAGGAGAATTGCTCGTTGGTGTGGGGAAGCCCCGCCCACACACACACACACACACACAAGATATGCACATTGGAACTAGGTCCAGAAACCCCAAATAGTGTGGCATTAGGCCCACCAAGTCAAGCCTTTCTTCAGGAGATACACCAGCAAAGAGCAGGTGACAGGGACCAGGATTGTTATGGTGACCGTGCATTCCCCCAGTGGGGCCATTTGGGGCCTGGGGGATTGTGTGGCTGGTACATCAACTGCCCCTCCTTGTGCTTTTCCTCGTTGCCACCTGTGCCCTCAACCCGGCGTTCTCTGTAGGTCCCCCAAGCATCTTAGCATTTGGCTTCTACGTATGTAATGTTTTACAAGTGTATGTGGATGCCATTGTGATTAATAATATTTAAATTCGCCGAAAGCTTTTCTGAACTCACAGCAGTCTTTCGTGTTTTATTTTCTCAGCCAATGAATACATAAGAATACGGCTCTTAACCAATGGGGTGGGAATAGGTCCAACTGTTGAAATGTAAGAGGTAAAGAAATAAGAGTTCAGATGGGTCCTGAATGTATGCCAATAGGGCCATTTTGGGGTTCCCAAAATGGGGGTGGATAGGATGCTTCAAGTCCTCACCTCCCGGACATCACCCTTCCCTGAGCGATCCAGTTGAAGTGGCTTGAGTCCCTCTCCTCTGTACCGGGGAAGTCTAGCTTCTTGCTGGATGTCCGAGAACCTCTGAAGGATGCTTGCGCTCTCCTGTTACCTTAGTCCGCTTCTCTGCAACCTCGTCCAGTTCCCCTACCTGCTACTGCTATTTCTCTCCACAGTGCTTCAGCCAGACGCGGGCCTGGCCCTTGCTGATGGGGTGATCAGACGCGACCACAAGAGCTGGAATGTCAGGATTCAAAGCCCAGCTCTGCCATTGACAGACAAGCCAACTTGACCTTGGGCAAGCTACTCTGTCTCTCTGGGTTTTGATTTTCTCATTATAAAATGGAGGCGAGTCTGGCCCCTCCTCTTGGGGCTGGTTGAAGGTCACATGAGCTGAGATGGGTAAAGCACCCAGTGCTGGCAGTTAGGGGGCATGAGCTGTCATTTTGATGTATTACCCCACTGGAAGGTTTGGGGACGGAGGAGGAGATTACAGCCCAGCCTCAGAACAATTTACAGCTGCCCTCACGTCCAGCATTTCTTGCCATCCCCATGACAGGAAATGTCCCACCAGCCAGCTGTCTCCTCTGGGCTGGGGCCTGCAGCCATTTCTTGGGGCTCGGACCCTCCCCCCTTCATTCCACAAACTCTCACCCCCCTCTCAGCCGCCAGGAGAAGATACAAAGTTGATTTTTCAGGGCATCTACATTTTGGCCACAACTGCTGTCACGCAAGAGACTCTAAGACAATGAATGGTCAATGAGGCCAAGACAGTCCCCTTAGGAGTCTCAGAAATCCGCAAGGACATTTATTTACTTATTTTTGTCACAGTGGTGTGTGTGTGTGTGTGTGTGTGTGTGTGTAACTTGTTTATATATAAACACAAAGTAATTTTTGTATGCTTTTAACACACACAAATTTTTCCAGGAATGCGACTATTATGTTCACAAAAAGAGAAGATTGTCCTTTGTTTTGCTTGGAATCTTGCCAAGATGCATTGCCCATTTCACGTCACCAGCAACAACACACCACTCGCGGTGCCTGAGTCACCATCAGGACCACCTGGGCCCGTCTGCCTCCGTGGCTGTCGTGTTCCCGGTGGTCCCACCTCAGGAGTGAGTGTCCAGACACGTCATCCTGTCTCCTGCTGTAGCTGGCTTGCACTTTTCCATCCTGAAATTATTTTTTATTATAGATTCCTTTCCTTTTAGTTCTCCTTTAAATTATGGTTGAGATATTACATTGATTTTTTTTTTTAAAGGCTAGTGTGATTATTTATGAATTTCATTTCAGCTTGGCGAAGGGGGCGGGGTTTGGAGTCACCATTCAAGGGCCCAGCTTTGCAGAATTTAAGAAAACTATTCTGAGCCTTCGCTAGCCTGGAGGGATTTGTTTCTGAAATGAAGTTCTCAGGCTCGCTCGAACTTGGAAGCTGCTGCTTCATAGACTTATTCTATGAAGTCTCTCTTTTCCTCTCCCCTGTAAACGTTTTGGGTTAGCAATCAATCCCACTGCTTGTCTTTCTCCCAGGCCACTTTCTCCTTCATCTGTCCTCACAGAGTGTCCCCAAAGGGTATTCCCAATAAAAGACTGTGACTGTGCCACAGCTTGACTTGAAACCCTTCTGTGGTCCCACATACCCTGTGGTTCAAGCTGAATGCCCTCAGCCTGAGCCCGACACGGGGCACAGTCTCATCTCAGCACACGCCTCAGCCCTGAAAGTTCACCTCTGGAAGATGACTCTAGAAGGTTCCACAGGGGCCTGCGGTTGAGCAGTAGAGCAGTGGCCACTGCGAGAGAGAGAGCAAGATGTCAAGTTTTAGAGGATTCAGTAAAGAACACACGCATCCAAGTTAAGAACCAATTGAGACACGCAATAGACAGACAGAGATCAAAATATTTCCCTATGGCTGTGACTTCTGATCAGTGGCCAAGGGGGTTTCCTACTATCCCACCCTTGAACTTGACATTCACCCACTGAAATCACCCAGTCCCTGGCCCAAGTGGGGATTCAGGAGGCTCTTGACTGACTACCAGGCAAGAGCAGACCAGTAAGAGCTTCCAAAAGAGAAAGGGCTGGGCCAGACTTGCTCAAAAGCTCCCCAGTTTGGCCGTCAGATAAGTCATTTTTCTGTAGAGGAAGAGGAGGGAGTAAAGCATCAAGAAAGAGGCCGGAGCATTACTGTAATTCAATGGACACTCCTCCACACAAGGACCCTATGGGAGGGAGGGAGGGAGGGAGGAAGGGAAGTTGTGGCCCCAACTTGTTGTGGCCACAACACTGCCTGGGTTGTGTTGATGGCGGATCCCAGATGGAGCAGGAGCTGGGAGAGGAGGCTGAGGTCAGAGGAGACTGTCAGAGCTGGGAACTGTGCAGGAAACTTCTCTAATTTAAAATAACCTTTGGTTATCATCAAATGGTATACGTACTGCAAAAAGTTGGAGCGCACAGATAAGCAGATAGTCTGAGGACTATCACTGCAAATACCTTATCATCTGTCCTCTCAGATCTCTCTCTCTCTCTCTTTTTTATTTTTATTTTTATTTTTAGGCGAGGCAACGCTTGGTTGACCTCACAGACTGCAAGGACCTTGTCAGCTTACAATCTCTTATTTTTTTATTTTTCCCATCTACATCACCCGGTCTTCCTAGGTGGTCTCCCATCTAAGTACTAACCAGGCCCGACCCTGCTTAGCTTCCGAGATCAGACGGGATCGGGCTTGTTCAGGGTAGCATGGCCGTAGACCTCGGATCTCTTTTTATGCAAATAATTTTTTTTTTTTTATCACAACAAGATCATAGTGTCCTTGTTGCAAAATAAAATTTGCTTTTATTTTCCATTGAAAATCTTGACCTCTCTCTGTCAATACATTTTTTCAAATCTAGTGTTCAGCCTATATTTCAATTCCATCATTATCCCCCAAATGTCCTCTCTGCTGATTTGTGCAAACTAGGGTAACGTCAGGACCCTCCGGTTGGATGCCTTTAGGTCTCTTTTGGTCCGATAGGTCCCTTTCTCATGACGGTGACTTGTGAAGACTGAGTAGTTTGTCTTGCAAAATACTCCACCTTCAGGATTCGCCTCCTTGTTTCTCTCTTGTCTTGTTAGGTTCATTTCGTTGTCTCCTGTATGCCCAGTAAAATTGTTGGACTCAAGGTATTAGGCATTTCGGATGAGGATGCATCGTGGGTGATGCTCACATTTCACAATTCGTCACATCAGAAGGCACATAACATCACGTGAGTGATGCTGAGTGAGGGGGACGATTTCTTCCGGGGCTGGACCGAACGGTCGTCTCAGCTAGAAGGATCCTTTGAACTCCTTGCTCTCATTTCCAGACGTGGAAACTGAGGTACAGAGTGCAGCCTCCTGGAGCACAAGCCCCTGCTGTTGATGGAGGGTCTTCTCCCTCCAGGGCCCCCTTTGGAGCTTCTGCGCAGCCCCAAAATGCAGGAATTATGATTCTCATTTCAACAAAATTGAGGCTTCATGTGGCAAAGTGACCAGAACTAGGATGTGACCCCTGGGCTCTGTCTCCAGGCCCTTTCTCCTACCTGTGCCAGGCCCCAGGGCTCTGCCTGCTCTTCTCCATCAGGAAAAGCCTGGGCATGTCTAGCCCTAGAGTCCCCTGGGCCCAGCCTGGGGGTCAAGCTTGGGGCACACCTTTGCTCTGGGCTGGGGTGCAGGAGGACGTAGCTGTCTGGACCCCAGAATGCGCCAGCTCAGCAGGGCTCAGGTTTCCTCTGGGAAGGAGGGAGGCTTTGTGTAGGCAGCAGAGGACAGAGGGGAGGCTCTGGGGCTCCCAAAGTGGCCCTGGCTTTGGCAGCCCTAAAGCTCCTTGGTTTCCCTTCTGCAGGAATCTTTGAATTGGGAGTAAACTGAGTCTCAAACAGTTTGGAAAGCAGCTGGCTCTGGGACACACAGCTGGATGTGGCAGAGCTAGGACTTGAATGCAGGACCCGGCCTCCCCATTGCACCCCATTCCCCTAAACCATCCTGAGGGAGGCCCCCATGCACCTACCAGTCCTCAGCCCAGTTACAAGCCAGGTGAAATAAAGAGAGTGTTGGATAAGGAGTTCTAGTCACAGGCCAGCCTGCTTTCTAGCTAGCCATGCCTGTTCACTCATTCATGGACATTCCTCATTGCCTAATGTGCACCAGGCTTGCACGAATGTGGGGGAAACAGATAAAAAATGGTTTGGAATCAGATAGAATTGTTTTCGCCCCTTGACTCAGTGACTCGCATGTTGTATAACCTTGGGCAAGTCGTTTGATCTCTCCTACCCTCAGTTTCCTTACCTGCGGAACACTGGTAAGTCTCTGTGGTTTCTTTGTTGAGGGCATGAAATGCTTAGAGAGTACTTAATAATAGGAGCCCACACTTGCATAATGTTTACTACAGGTCAGACACTGCTCTAGGCATTTTACACAAGCTAATTTGTTTAATCTGCATGACAGAGGTAGGTACTATTATTATCCTTATCTTATAGATGAGGTGCCTGAGGCCCAGAGAAGTTAAGTGACCTGTTTGAGATCACACAGCATATAAATGGGGGAGCTGGATTTCAAACCCAGCAGGCAGTCTGGTTCCCAAATAACCTGCTCCCATGATCACTTGCTTGTATTAAGGCCTGGCCATAACCTTCAAAAAACAACTAGATGCTATCGCTGGATCCCAAACAGGAAATGCTCTCTCTACAGACATTCCTAGCCATTGTGCTGGGCCCCTAAATGTCCTCTGGGGCCAAAAGAGCTTGGGGAGGGTGTGTCTGTTCACAGCTCAGTCTGAGAAGGTGTCTTAGGCAATGAAAGCTGCAATAACGCTGAGTAACGAAGCACCCCAAAACTCAGCAGCTTAAAATGACAGGGGAGTATTTGCCTGCTTATGGGTTTGCAGCTTGGATGGGCTTGGACGTGTGGCTCTGCTCCAGGCAGCAGGTCTGGCTCAGCTCAGATGTGGGTCTCATCCTGGGGCCCCGAATGAAGGGGCAGCAGTCATGTGGAATGTGCTCTTCCAGTGGCTACGGCAGATGGGCAAGGAGGCAAGATCAGCCGTGAAAGCACATTTCGCGCCTCCATTCACCTCATCCCCCATTGGTCCAAACGAGTCACATGATCAAACTCAAAGTCAAGAGCAGGGAGGGAGTGCACACCGCCCACCATGAGGCCACAAGAGAGAGGTAATAGCACTACAGGGCAATGAAGAATTGGAATAAAAAATTCCAGCTTCCACAGAGGGGAAGGGATCAGGGCTGAGGACTCAGCCTGTGGCCAGAATTCAGGCCAAGAATCTCTCAGAAGCTAGGAGGCCTGGGCCACTTCCAGTTTTGGAAGCTCCAAGCTTATTAAGAAAACTAAGACATGCTAACACAGCTTACAATAATTGTGGCATATTTTAGATGTTTACATTGAACAAATTAATGCTTTTAGCACACACAGAAATTGCCAAGCAATGTAATTATGCTATTCACAAGAAAATTATAGGATTTATTAAAATTATTAATTGCTGGCACGCTACTGGCGGTGGGGTCCAGCAATGGGCCACAGGTGTGAGGTTTTCCGACTGTGTCTTCATTTATTCAGGCCAGGCTCTTTGTCACTGGGCAGATGACTTCCTTGGGAGATAATGCCTAAAACCTAACCCTGAGGCCCTCGTTGTGCATTAAAAATACCAGGGATGTTTTGTAAAATGCTGATGCCTGGGCCTCGCCCACAGAGTTTCTGATTTACTAGGACTTGGTTAGTCACCGGGCACCCAGCATTTTTTCAGTAACTTCCTGTGTGGTTCTGATGTGCAGTCAGTCCCCACTGGATTGTGGGGTGGGCAGGTTTAAGCCAATTTGTGCCAGTGAGATGTGAGGTGAGCTTTTGGGAAAGAATCTTCCTCATTCTTGAGCAAGAGCCCTGGAAAGCTCAGTCTCTCTTCTGCCGGATGCAAACAAGGAAACATGCTACTGATGGCCATCTCGCAGCCATGAGGGAAGCCAGCCTGAGGGCGAAGGGGATACAGAGGGAGGCAGAGGGACAGTCAGAGCCTTGATTTCACCATACCTGAAACCTACTAACCTTCAGTTGTACAGATCCATCAAATCTCTTGCTTAAGCGAATCCAAGTCTGTTTCGTGTCACTTGCACCTGCAGCCACCAGATAAGGAAAACGCTTCCTGTACAGGGCTCATGGGAGAACCATGAGAGATGCTGTATGTAGCCCTTACGTGTGGAAATGCTCCATAAACGTTAGCTATGGCGAGTCACCCCTGAGCGGAGACGGGGTACACAGAGGATGAGCTGCCTTAGGAGAGGAAGTCCAAGGGCATGCTGCCTTGCAGAACCCGAGCCTGGGGCCCGTACATGGCAGGTTCTCGATAAACATCTGCCCAATGGGACGGATGCTTTAAGCTCTCATTTCCCTCCGTGATGCCCTGGTCTCTGCCAGATGCAAGGCAAAGAGTAATCTGATTATCTGATTAAAGCAATATGGCCCCACGTACCAGCAACTCCATGGCTTAAGCCACCAGGGCAGATCTATGTGGGTAAGAGGCTTACCACCTCAACGGGGGAAATAATCAGGCCGGCGGGGGGGCAGTTAATTAAGCAAATCTCAATGAGAGCCTACTATGCGTCAGGCACTGTGCCAAGCCAAGGCAGCTGAGGAAGCCCCGGGTCTTTGTCCCAAACAGGAAACTTGAGCCGTCTTTGAGAGGGGAGGAACACCCTGCCACTTACCTATGCCATCTTCTACATACCTGAGCCAGTATAATGGGGGATGACACCTCAGAGAAGGTACAAGGCTTCACCCCTGAGATGAAGCAACAGATAGAGACTGACAGGTACAGCGTTGACGCATTGTCTCGACACCCAGAGCTCGCCGCAGGCCACCAAGCCCTCAACTCTGCAAGCCTTCCCCACGCCCCAGGGTAAGACGAGCAGGAATGGAAGCCACTGTTTTATGTATGGTGTTTTGAACGTTATTATTTTTTGACCAGGCAATAGAGTCCCATGGTTCAGAAACTAAACCAGTATAAATAGCAAAGGCTGAGAAGTCGGTCTCGTTTCTCCACCCTTCCAGTTCACCCCATTTTCCTGTCTCTACAGGAAGCCACTTCTTTATTTTCTTGGGGATCTCTTGTGCTGTGGTTACAGGCCAGCTGTCATCTGTTCTGTACTGGCTATTAAATATTTTATCACCCTGCCTTCTAGCACTGTGACAATAAAGTACAAGCAGACACAAAATATATTTTCTCTCTTCCTCTCTTTCTTACACAGAAATAACTGCATAAAAACACAGTTCCGAATCTTGGCCTTTTCATTAGAAATATCCCAGTGCTTTTTTCTCTAGCAGTGTAGAATGTTTCCTTATTTTTATAGCTGTATAGTGTTCTTTCCAAAGTTTATTTAACTGAACCCCTATAAAATGCATGTTCGTTTCCAAACTTTTGCTATATATAATAAGCAACACTGCAGTGCATAACCTCCCAGCTGATCCACGCATAGCGCTACCACAGGACAAACGTAGGCTCAGGATGGCTGAGTCAAAGGGCAAATGAATTCGCAACTTTCATAAATATTGCAAAATTGCTCCCCATAGGGGATACGCCGTGTTGGATGCCCTCATGAAAACCGAAGCACGCGCCTTGCAGAAAACTCGGAAAACGCAATCGCAAGGCAGAAAATAAAAACTGCTCTTAATCCGACTCTGTGAAGATCGCCCCTCTGCAGTCTGGTTTACGTCCTTCGTGTCTTGATTCATAATCTGCGTACCGTTTCGTAATCCGATGTATTCACTGAACCAATATTTTGCGAACAGTTTCTCATAGCGGTAAACATTTTTTCTACCGTCGGAGAGGTGGCAGAGCAGAGATATGAAGCCGGTGGTCCCTAGTTCAAATCTCAGCCCTACCGTTTTTCTAGCTGCACGACATTGGGCAACGCTACTTACCTGCTTCCTGCTTTTGTCTTCTCATTTGAAACAGGTGTCATAAGAGCGCTGACCTCGTAAGGTTACTGTGAGTGTTCAGTGGGTCGGCACACGTGATGCCCAAACAGGGCTTGGCACTGTAAGCATAATAAAAGTTAGTTGAGACTGTGTCCTTTTTTTTGACTTAATGGTACTTACTCCCTTGGATAGATGTGGCACAGTTTATTGAACAAACTCCTATCGTTGGACACTCGGGCTATTTCTGCTTGTCATTGTTCAGCTATGCCTTGATGAAGCAGCTTTGTGGCTACAGCTATGTCCAGGTCCCCAGTTATCTTCACCGAGGGAAGAGGGGAGATAGGCGTGGCCCATCTCTTACTGCTACTTGGATTCTACCCTACCGTGCCCCCTCGGAGCTCTTTAGTGTTGATTTTCACATCTCTTCTCCTCTGGGTTTTTCTATGTGCAGCCTTGAGAGGCCCTGTCCAAGCTTTCCGGTGCCTCTTTTGGCCCTGCTGCCTGAATAACTCAAGTCACTTCTCTTGGCCAAGATAATGTCAGAGCCTTAAAACCATCTGTCAACTCATGGAAGGATTTTTAAAATGCGGTACACCTATACCATGGAATATTATTCAGCAATAAAAAGAAATGAAGTACTGGTACATGCTACAACATGGATGAACTTTAAAGATATTCTGGTAAATAATAGAAGCTGGACAAAAAAGGCCATGTATGATGTGATCCCATTTACATGAAATGTCCAGAATAGGCACATCGTGGAGACAGAAAGTAGATTAGTGATCGTGAGAGGCTAGAGGAAGGGGTGATGGGGAGTGACTGCTAACAGGTGTGAGGTTTCTTTTGGGGGTGCTAAAAATATGCAATCTGATAGTGGCGATGGTTGCACAAACTTGCAAATGTGCTATAACCCACTGAACTCTACTCTTTAAAAAGAGAAATTTTATCTAAGAAATAAAGAACAAAAGGAAATTGAGAAGCCCTGGGCACAGGGGGAGGGAGGGAGCCCCCAAGGCTTAACACTTAGCTGAATAAAGTTTAATCTCTGTACCGGGGTCTGCAAGGTCCTTTCCCGCATGGAAGGACATTAAAAACACCTGGGAAGCTTTAAAAATACCAGTGCCCAGGATGCATCCACACTGAGTGGACTCAGTGACTCCAATGCAGCCAGACCAGAAACCTGGACCCACATGGTCTTAAACAACAACAACGACAAACAAACAAAACAAAGCAAAACACCCGGCCTGACCAAGGAGGTCTCTGAGACCTAGAGAGCTGAGTCAGTCTGCTCGGGAAGTCGGGAAGTCACCGGCTGCCCCACCGGGACAGCGGACATATTGCCTTGTGCCCAAGAGCATGGGCTCTGAGCCAGGGAGACCTCGGTTTACATCCCAACTCCGCCTAATCACCTGAACCTCCCTGAACATCAGTTTCCTCATCCACAGACCGGTAGTATCTTTTCCTTGGAGATCGAGAGAGAGGCTATACGCAGACCGCTTCTCCTGGTATCTGGCGCATCACAAGCACTTGTTTTAAGGAAGTGTCTAGTAGTTTCCAACGCATTTGGAGAGGAACAAGGGAGCATGACCACCTGACCCAATGCATCCGCACTTTTATGCCTTTAATAATCACAATAAAACGTATACTCTTGCTCATTCCAGGTGTTCCGTGGGGCACGGCTTCCATGAGGCAGAGGCGGAGAGTGACACCCAGGAGATGGGGTGTCTTTGTCCCGTCCCCTGACTGATCCCTGAGTTCTCTTCTTTGTGGATATATGCAGAGGCCTAGCCTCTGCAGGTCTCCAGGTAGTGGGCTTCTCGGGGGTTGGTGTCACCCTGCTGCCCACAGCACCTAGCACAGGTCCTGGCACTTAGTAGGGGCTCAAGAAATGGTTGTTGAGCCAGAGAGGGAAGTCCCTGGCAGAGCGCAATCTCCCCATCCAGGTGCGAGATTTCACGAGGAAAGGTGCAGTCCCCCAGGCGGCCACTAGGGGTCTCCACGCTCCGCCAAATGGCTTCGCCAGAGTCCCTTCCAAGGGCTCCGCTCGCAACGGTTAACTTGGAGAAAGAAGGAGGGTTTGCGCTGAGCCTCTGTTAGATGGTGACCTGCGTGGAATGCCATGCCCTGGTCTCCAGAATGCCACCGGTCCTTCCTGCTCTCTCCTGGGGTTAAGTCACAGACCCCTGTGAACACCACCCTCAAATTGTCCAGCACAATGTCGGTGTAAGAGCGGAGGGGTCATTGCAGGGCCGGGATGGGGAGGGTGGGGAGAGGTGCGTGGTGGGTGGGGCGGGGGTCGCAGTGGTTGAACACCTACTCTGCGCTAGCCTTTCCCACCAGCTCATTTTCTTTAATCTCCACAGCTACAATCCTGTGAAACAGACAGTGTTTTCTCCGTGTTATAAAGGAGGAAAGTACAGCTCAGAGAAATGAACCAACAGGGCCATTGGTGGGGCTGGGGCTCCAGGCTGACTCTGCTTGGTTTCAAAGCCTGTGTTCTTATCCCTCCCCCGCCTGGCTTCCGGAGGGATGGACGGTCCCCATTCCCCCCACACACCAGCATACACGCGCATGCACACACACGCGCACACACACACACGTGCACACACGGGCCCCTCCACCCACCACCGCAGAGCCCAGGCGGGATTTGATCTTCTTAGTCCCTCAAACAAGGGCTCTCACTGAGGGGTGCACGGTGAGGAGTTATTACCACGAGATCAGTTGCCCTGATCTAACCATCTCTGCATTTTAAATTGTCTTCCCTCTGAATATACTTTGCATCAAAGGCTCATTTTCTTGGTTCCTATGAGAACGCTGTGCTTTTCCTTAAATGAAGGTTTATTTATGGTTTTTTCCCCTGTTATTACAAAAGCAATTTGTGCCATTGCAGAACACACAGAGAAGCCAAGGGAACAGGAATTCTCCCATCCTCACCCCTCGAGACAGCCAAGGCTTACCCGCGGGACAGACATCCTTCGTCGGCACAGACTTCTCCCACCACAGAGGCCTGGAATCCCCTGGAAGCCCGAGCTGCTTCTGCAAGATGGAATCCTAGGCTGGGAGTTGAGAGGCAAGGTCTTTGTCCTGCTCTGCCAGGGAGTCCTGTGCTTCTTGGGGCAGGACCTTCCTGTCTCGGAATGGGCGTGAGGATGATCTCAAAGGGCATTTGCCCCTGATGTTCAAGGGTTCTGGGCCTGTCAGGAAGGCCACAAAGTGCAGAGCAGACCCAAGGGCTTCTCTCATGCAGGACAGACGAATCTGGGGCTGGGCTAACGAGAGGGGGCTGTCACACGCTCCTGGTAATGACAGAGTCTTCCAGAATAATCTGAAGATGAGAGAAGACAGGGACGGGCCAGCCCCCACCCAGCTCCAGCAGTGAGCAGACAGGCACCCTTCCTGAGGACAGATAGCTAAGCAATAAGGACCCGAGTGTCCTGTCTCGCGATCAGGGCCAGCTTCGTGGGTATGTAACTTGTGCAGTCACACAGGGCCCCAGGCTTGCTTTAATGTTTTGCTGTCACCATCTTGAAATTCTTAATCATTTTCGAACAAGGGCCCCATGTTTTCATTTTCCAAAGGGCTCTGCAAATTATGTAGCCAGCTCTCTCGTAATAATAATGCTTATTACTGATGTAGAGCTTGCCGTATGCCAGGCACTGCGTGCTTTTCCTGTGTATCATTCATCTGTCCCTCACAGCAGCCAGGTGTAAATTGCCTCGCCTGGACTTGGTCGACCAGATGATGATGTTTCCTGAGTGCTAGGCACGTGATAGATGCCAACACTCCTATCCGCTCACAACAACGCCAGAAATACGATTACATTTTATAGATGAGGAACTGAGGCCCAGGGAGGGTAAGCAATTTGCCTGACATTGCAGAGCTAGTGATGGGTCAGGCTATCTGAATCCACGCTTGTCATCCTTATTCATTCTGTCATGGTATGGGGCACCGGTTGAAAGCCCCTGCTCCTTCCTGCCTGGCTAACCAGGGGCGGTCCCAGGAGCTCTGCAGCCTTGCCCGGCTCCGGCCTCCACCCCAGCTGTGGTGAGTGCCCAGTGGTGCCCAGGTGGGTGAGCTGTCGGTTTTCATTCCCACCGCCTCCTGATCAGATGACAGCAGCTGCGCTCTGCCACCTCCTGTGCCCGGGTTCATGATCTGCTCCCCCGATCAGGCGTGGAGCCGTGGGGCCGAGAAGTGTCACTTTCCATTTCTCCCCATGGTGCTGAGCTCCCTGTGCATTCTGGGCTGCAGCTGGGGTTCCAAGGACCCTGGTCCATCAGTGCCAGTTATCACCGAGATGACAGCCTAGGTGGAGGGGGCCGACGCCAGCGGGGAGCACAGGCAGCTGGAAATGGGGTGGACAGACCAGCGCTCAGAGGCTCTCACCCTCTCAGACCGACTTGCTCAGCTTCTGAGTCTCAGCTCCCATGTCTGTAAAATGTGGTAAAGAAAGCAGACCTGCCACTTAAGAATTCCAGGTCTGGGGATTCACGGCCCTGAGTTCAAGTCCCAGGTCCAGCCATATGACCTTGGGCGGGTCACAAAACTGAATTTCAGTGTTCTCCTCTGTGAAAAGGTAGCAAGCACAGAGGCGTCAGGGCAAGAATTCAGATCCAACAGGCGGATTTGAATTCAAATCCCAGTCTGGTACCCATTAATGACGGGACCTCGCACAAGTCATGTCATTTTTCTGAGCCCTAGTTTCATTGTCTGCCAAATAAGGATAACCCCTACTCAGCATCCTCAGTGGCTTCTGGGAGCGCTGAGCCCCTTTCCCGGTGCCCGGCACTTAGCAAGTGCTCGGTGAGCCATAATTACGACTACGACCTCTCTGGGTCACTGCGAAGACCAGAAAGGATTGCTGGGACATTAGCAGAGCTGGGCCCCTGCCAGAAGCGTCTGTGTCAGGCCTGGCTGTGGAACGGGGAGGGTCAAGTGCAGGGCCCTCCTCCCACAGCCAGACTCAAGCCCTTGGACTATATAGCCGAGGCCTAGGAGAGCTGACCACGAGGCAGATGACAAGGCTAAGCCTCCAGGGGCTGCCCTAGAGCATATGGCGTTTGACAGGTGTGCGGGGACAGCCTTATCCAAAGGTGACCACGGTCGGGGGTGGGACAGACTAAAGTAAGCCCACTGCAATCTGGGCCGCCTCCCCAGCCTCTCAACTGTCCCTCCTGGGAGGCTCTGCAGACCTGCTCTTCAGACTTTAAGCTGCATCTCCCAAACCCGGCTATGCACACGAGTCCCCAGGAGCTTGTTGAAATGCTGGTTCTGACGTCATAGCCGAGTGGGGCCTGAGAGTCTGCATTTCTCACCAGCTCCCAGGGGTGCCAATGCTGCTGGTTGGGGCCTAGACTTGAGTAGCCAGGATCGAAAACATTAGATAAACATAGGTCATGAAGATTAATAATAATTTCGGGTGTTACCTGATCTGACTTCAGTAGATGACAAGGGCCTGTCTGGGAGACAGTTTCTCCCCAGAGGTCAAAGGGAACACGACCCCCTCATAGTCAGAGAATCTAGTTTTGCTCCAAAGAGCACAGAGACAGGGAGAGGGCATCTTTCACCTTGAGCAATGTGGACAGCAGATTCTGAACTTTGGGCCACACACTAGAGGCACCAGATCTACTTGGGGATTCCGAAAAATACAGATTCTGAATCGCAACAAGACAAACACTGCACGATTCCACGGATATGAGGTATCTAAAGTAGTCAAATGCATAGAAGCAGAAAGGCAGCGGTGGTTGCCGGGGGCTGGCGGGGGGAGTCGTTTAATGGGTGTTGAGCTTCTGATTTGCAAGATGAAAAGCGTTCTGGACATCTGCTTCACGACAATGTGAACTTACTTAAAAATAGTTATGAGGGTAAATTTTGTGTTTTGTGCTTTTTTACCACAATAAAATATATATATATTTATATATATATAAATTTATATATATATAAATGTATATATATATGTATATATATATTTATATATATTTATATATTTATATAAATAAATATATATATATTTATATATTTATATATATAAATATATATAAATATATATATACAGAATCCATATATATATATATATATATATATATACATGGATTCTGGCCCTGAGATCCTACTCAGGTGTTTGTGGGGAGAGCTTAGGACTGTTTTTTAAAATCTCCCAGGGGGATCCGGTACATGGCCAGGCTCTCCCGAATACATTTACCTCTCCTGCCTCCGCCTCCACCTGCCAGAGCCCCAGGCCTGTGCCCCCTCCCAGCCTCCTTCCAGCACGCAGCTGCCCTGTAACCTTCCTAAGTCACAAATCCGATCCTCGAACAGCTGCGATAAAACCGTTGCATGGCCTCCCGTTGTCCTTGGAACAAAATAGAAAAAAAGGCACAGCCTTCTCAGCAGAGTCAGGGAGTCGGTTGCGTTCATGGAGCGTGACTACAGGAAGGTTGCAGAGCTATGGCACAGGTCTGGGCCAGGGCACAGGAGCATCAGGAGGCAGAGAGCAATTCTGCCATGGGGAGGGGTGGCAGGAAAGCGTCTCAGAGAAGAAGGCATTGCACTGGGCCTCGGATGCTGAGCTGGTGTTTGTCAAGGACTGGGGTGAAGTCAAGGGCAGGGGTGCAGTGGGAGGGGGCTCCAGGCTGAAGGAGAGCTGGGCAAAGGAGGAGATGGCCCCCAGGGGAAGGAAGTGGGGAGGCAGGGAGGAGAGGGGAGGAGTGAGCTGGAGAACCGTGACAGGTGAGAGCTGGAAGAGGTTGGGGAGGGGCACGCAGGCAGAAAGTAAAAGGCTTTCCGTTGGTGTGGGCGGATGCGAAGTCCGAGACGGGGGCCACCAAGGCTGGCTCCATCCTGACCTCCTGGAGCCACCAATCCACCATGTGGCTGTCCAGGCCCGGGCTTGGATCACCAGCCTCAGGCCTGAGTCCTCGCTGCCCTGTACGCTTAGACACTCAGGGTGAGGGCGTAGGCAGGGTGACGAGGCTGAGAGGGGGCACAGTTCCATTCGCCTTGGCCCCCAGTGCTTCCCTCTGCTCCCCGCTCCCTCCTTCCCCGCTCTCAGCCCAGCCCTCGAGGGCCTGTCTCTGTCCTGTGGACGCTGCTCCTTTCCTGTGGCCTGTGTGTGTGTGTCCTCAGGTTGTATGGTCGCACAGTCCCTGTCTCTGTGTGTCTGCGTATTTGTGGGGGTCTCTTAAAAGCTACGGTGACAGCACATACGAGTTTATAAGTGTGGCCCCCTCAGATTCTCAAGAGGCTTTAAGACCTTCCTAGCATACAAGAGAGGGTCCTGGGGGCTATAGTGTTAGGGTCCCAGCGTGAAGGACCTGGGAGAGCCCGCTGTACAGCCACAGCATCGGGCTGGGCCCCTTTCCCCTCCAGTCTACTCCATGCTCAGGGTCACTGCCATCACCACCAAGTAAGAATTCGGGAGCAGCCCTTACCCAGCATGCATTTCAGGAAGGTCCCCTTTCACTACTAGAGATCAGATAAACAGGTCTTCTGGGGCTGGGGGGTCCTTTTCCTACTAGGAGGCCTCTTTCCTCGGCCCTCACTACACACACACACACACACACACACACACATGCAGTTCCCCACCTGGAGCAGAAGCAAGGTCCCACCCAGACCACAGGGACATGGCTGAGCAAGTCAGCTTTGCTTCCTAGCACACAGCTGCAAGCTCAGGGCCGACATTATGTGGCCCCAGCAGGAGGGACATCCTAACCATCTTGGGGTTCACACAAGGCCTTTTGGAAGGGAGATGGGAACAGAGATACCCCTGTGAGCGCTGGAAAAGAAACCACATCCCGTGAGTGCTGTCAGGAAGGTTAATCAGAAACGGTCATAAGCTTGATCCTGAGACTGGCATGTTAATAGTGCTAGAAGGTCTGAAATGCCCAGAGCCACCTGGAGGAATTAATAGGCCTGGAGAGTCCAAGGTTACATGGAAAGCACCAGGGAGTAGAAAGAGCACTGGACCAGGAGTCCAGCCCCTGGCTCCTCACCTTGCTTGGAGGCCAGCTCACTGCGTGGCCCTGTCTCTCAGGACTTGGAAAAATAATGACTGTGTCGAAGGCAGGGTCAAGGCTGTGCTGTGGTCCTGTGAAGTGGTGTTATCATTATTATCTCCATTTTGAGGATGAAGAAACTGAGGCTTCCTGAGTGCATGTGACTTTTGCCACAGCTGGCAGAGATGGGTCAATACCAGACCCCATACTGCTCCAAACTGAGAGTCATTCATGACCGGGGCTGGGCTAGAAACTCCGTAATTGTCCAGGGCCAGGGTGGACATCCCCTTGGTGTCCACTAGGAGGCACTCTAGACTTTCTCCTGGTGGCTCCAGCACCTCCATCCTCGGGCAGCAGGGTCTTCCCTGGGTGGCTTCTAAGCTAGGCAGAGCTGGGAAACCAGCTCCTGGGGCAAGATTAGAAGTTACCCTAATCCTCCCTCCCCCTCTTAAGCCACCTGCATGGAGGAGCTTCCTGCCCTCGCCTTTCAAGGCTGAAGGAGAAGAAAATGGGGTCTCAAACCCACAAGAATGTGAGGGCCCATCAGTCCCTCCCTCAGGTCCCTTGGGAGCCCCATGAGCCAGTCTGGAGTCAATTACAAATGTCAGAGGCTCAGAGAAGGTTGGTAACTTGCTCGAGGTCACACAGCCAGGTCTGTCCAGTTCTAAACACCAGAACACCGTCCTGGTTCAGGGAAGGTGCTGAACTCAGCCTGCTGTGTGGCACTGTCCTTGTCAGCTGGCCTGTGAGCCTCTGCGATGACAAAAGGGTTGAACCTTCCATAGAGTGTTCCTGCAGCTGCTCAAGGGTCAAGGGCTTGGTCCAGGCAGTCAGGGCCGGGCGTGGGTACTTGTGGAAGGGCAGGGGAGACACTCAGCTGACAGCTGGTGGATGTCCTTGGCATCTTTATCTGAAAGAGGATGTGTAAGTGGGAGGTGGGGGCAGAGGGGCCGTAGGTGGGGCTCAGGACCGCCAGGTCACTTTGGCTCAGAATTCAGATTTGTCGACATATTGGAAGAATGGGGGGCAGTGCCGACTGGAGAACTGGGGTTGCGGGGAGGCCTTCAGGAAGGAAGTGTGATTTGAGGAGAGGGGTCGAGCGAAGGCTCGGAGAGGCTGAAGGATCCAGCATGAGATGGTGTAGAGCTGACCGGGAAGTGCTTCGGTACCCGAGGGGCTGAGCTGGGTGAGGGGAGGTGACAGTGACATTAAGGGTGGGGCCACAGGGCCCTTTTCTCCCTGCCCTGCTCTCTGGAGGGTGGGTGCTCATCTACCACCTACAGCGGGTGGCCCGGACTGGCCAAGGAAGCAGGAAGGAAGCTGAGTGTCGGGGAAGAGAACCTCCTTGCTTCCCCGGACTGACAGCCAGCTCCTGCCCTCTGCCCAGTCAGGCTCTTCCTGGCAGGACCCTCCCCACGAGTAGGCCTGAGTCCACTTGATCCCCTCCCCAGCACCGAGACTGTCTAACCTGGCCCGTTACCTAGGTCAGCATGCAGTTTTCAAGGCAGGGTCAAGCCCAGGGCAGGGCTCTGAGCTCCGGGCTAGAGATGATGAATGAGGGGAACATGGGCCAGAGGAGTCGTCCTGGAAAATCCCAGCCCTTCCCCAGTCAGGTTACAGAACCTGCTCTCCCAGCCTGAGGCCCTTCTCTCCCTCCCAGCAACGTGTCCAGGGGCACCTGACTTGAACAGGCTATAAATAGAGGGATGATGGAAGGCTCCGGAAGCCCCAGGGAGGGCAGGAGAGAGGGGTTCTGATTCTCCCCAGAGAAGCCCAATGAGACTGCACTTCCAGGCAGCATTTCCAGGGTGAGTCTTCGAGGTTGAACAGGGGACCCCCTGACAGAGGACTCTGAAAGCGGGCCTTCAGGCAGAGGGTGCACTCTGGCAAAGCAAGGATGAAGCAGACGGGTGGCTCAGAGTGGCTGGGCAAAGGCTGCGTGGGGTTGTGACAGGCGAGAAACCCAACGGCCAAAGGCCTCGAGTGCCAGCATAAGGGCTTTGCTCTCACGAGGAGTCACCCCGTTTCTCCACCTTGCTCTCGGGGTAGTTCTGGTTTTGTGATGGGGAGTTAAGAACCATACACAAGAACAAGTCAAGGGCAAGCCCAGGCTGCCTGGGGCACAGTGCAAGAAAGTTCGTGGCCATCCTTCCCCAGTGGAACGTGAGAACATTATGGTGTGCCCGCAACTGCTAACAAGTCCTCAAATTCTGTTCTCTCTGTCTTCTTTGCCATGGAACCTTTGATTTTTAGCTGGGCATAAAGTCACTTGAAATGAAGACTACATTTCCTAGCCTCCTGCTGGCTATGGCCATGTGAACAAGTTCTGCCACTGGGGCGTAAGAAGAATTGTCATTCAAAGGCAGGGGGCTGCACCCTTTTTGCCTCTTCCTGTCTGCTGGCTAGAATATATATGCGATTGCTGGAGCTGGAGTGGCCATCTTGGATCACGAGGCAGATGCCACATGTTAAGGATGACCAAGCAACAAGAGGGAAGTGATCTGGGTTCTGATGTTTGCGCCGAGGCCACATCAGTACCGGACTAGATAACTCCGAATGTCATTTACTTGGGAGAAAAATACGTTTCTATATTGTTTAACGTGCTATTTATTTGGGTTTCTCTATCTCTTTCAGCTGAACATAATCCTAAGCAACACACAGGTCAGACATGAACTTCAAGAGCCCTTTTACCCAATTGTTCTGCCGCTGAAATAAATCCATAAATAAAATTAAAAAAGGAAAACCCCAGAGGCATTTACACCTCTTAAGCATTGACAGCTGACATGTTACAATTACTTTCCAAATATCATCCCTCACTCTCTGGACACCTTCCAGAATCTTCCTTCCCTGTAGTTTCAATAGGACGCTTAGAAATGAGCTGTCTTTGTTGGAGTTAATGTGCAACATCCTGAGAGAGCTTGGTTTCCTGCCCGGGGCCCCCATCCCGACAGACGCGCCGGTTCTCTGGATGCTGTGACTCGGGGCCTCATCTCCCCGCCTGAGATTCGTGGGCTCACTGAGGAACCCGACACTTGAGCCGCTTGCTGCTTGAGAAGTTAATACATGAGAAAAACTTTTACCGCCTTGGCATTTCTGAATGGGTCCTTTTAAGCCCTTCCCCAATACACAGGGTTATGTGGTCTTCTTCCTGCCATGATAAAATGATGATGATGATGATGATGATGATGATAATGATGATGATGATAATAATAATAATAATAAAAGTTGCCATATAATGAAGACTCTATGGTGTTAAAATCTCAATGAGAGGGCCAGACAAATGCCCCCACCCCCGTGGCTGAGATAGAAAGGAAGGAGTATGCAGTCCTTGGCTAAGGACTTAATGGATCCTTTCCGGGCACAAGCTCCTTGCATAAGCGAAGGAGCAGTCGTTAAAGACCTGGGCGCTGCTCTGCGTGATCATGCCACTTCCTGGATCCAGGGCGGGAGTGGTGTTCAGTAAGGCAGGCAGCTGGGAAAACATTTTCCTCCTCCCTACATGGCTCAGGTCGTCCTGCCTGAGTCTTATGTTTGCCTTCAGTAGCGGCTTGTGGGGTGTCCCAGAGCTTGTCAGCTCGGGCACACTTGCAGAGGGAGGGCTGGGGGGCAACCAGCAGGCATCTGCCAGGACTACCCAGGACTGCCACTAAGGCCAAGCCCACGGGTCCTCACTGGGCAGGGCGAAAGTCTCGGCCATTCCTCATTAACCTGGCTGCTGGGGGAAGGCCCCTTCTGGCAGTTGGTGATGGGGATGGTGATTTGCACCAGGCTTGGCAGGAGGCAGGAGACTGAGGCTGAGAGTATGGGGTGATTGATGCCTGACTGTCTGAGTTTGATCCCAGCTCCACCACCAGCCCTAGGATTCGTCCAATGATATAACCTCTCTGAACCTCAGCTTCCTCCTCCTGGACGAGGAAGCTCACAATATCTTCCTATTAGAACTGTCAGGAAGCTTAGATGAGTTAACGCATGCCAAGTTTTAGGATGGGTACGTGGTGCATAAAACAGGCTGAAAGAATATTAGCTGCTTATTTTTTTAATTATTATTATTATTATTATTATTATTATTATTATTATTGTATTACAAGAGAGAAGCTCGAACTCAATGAGCCCCCCAGTGAGGGGAACTTTGGGTAAAGAATTTAACTTCTGAGGCGCTACCTCAGAAAAGCTCTCTAGCACACACCTTGGAGCATCTCCTTCCTTACTGTGAAGCTGTTTAATTACTCCAGCCCATCAAGGGAAAAGTTCTCATCCGGTCCAGGGAAGCAGACTCGTGTAATGGTTTCCAGCACAGACTCCGGAGCCAGACTTCCTGAGTCTGAATCCAAGCTCAGTCCTTGTAGAACATTCCTTAACCCCTCTGTGGCCTGGTTTTCCTCACCTGTGACATAGGCTGATGAAAACAATTCCCTGGGAGGTTTCAATGAGCTACTAAGTGCCAGGTGAGACCTGATATCGACCTGAAGTTGGCGGTGTGGGGAGACCAGAGTCCACAGCAGTGGGGGGACAGGCTGCCCCAGGTCACCCCCACTGGGGCTTCTGAGCGATTGTGCTCAGCTGCTCCAGGATGGACAAGAAGCAGAGCGTGTGTCGTGTCGTGTGTGTGTGTGTGTGTGTGTGTGTGTGTGTGTGGCAGAGCTGTACCCTGGACGCACCCCTCATAAAGGAGTCACACCCGAGTGGCTGCCTCAGGTGAAATGGCAGGTTCCATCTCCGTCCAGCTTTCTGGCTGAGCGGGAGGTCTGACCCCAAGTACGTGTACTGCCCCAGCCTGCACATGAGGAGCTGGCGCCCAGAGACCTGGATATGCACGCTATCGATCCCAGTCTTGACTGACCCTGGAGCCCCGACCCTTGACCGGGACATCTGGCCTTCTGGCTCCCAGGCAAAGCCACCGTCACCCATCTCTGGGATACAGAGCGGGCCAGCCGCACTTTCCCTCAGCTGACTCTCTTCCTCCACGTCCAGCCTTCTGCCCCAGCTCCTATTCCCATCTGCTGGCTCTCCCTTTGTCTGTTTATCCTAAAGAACAGTGACTTGCAGTTCACACCCAACCCATCCTGTAACTTCAAAGTCTCGCAGAAGCAGCAAGCAAGTCTTTCCCTTCTGGAAGTTGTCCTGGAGCCTGGGAGGGGGTCATGGTGGAACGGGGAGGGAGCTGCACTGGACTTAGTCAGGAAGGCTTCCTGGAGGGTGTGGGCCTTGAGATGACCTCGGAAGAGGTGAGGACCCTCTGCAAAAGGAAGGGCATGGCTGCCGAGAGCTCTGGCACCTGAAGGCCTGGGTTTGAATCTCAGCCTTATAGTCGGGCCTGGTAATTAACCTTTCTCTGCCTCAGTGTCCTCACCTGAAGCAGACACATGGAGAGTCGCTGATGGAGGAGTGTGAGTCCGGAGGCCCGAATCCCCACTCCACACATCAAGCGACTCAGATTCTTCTTGTGGCTGAGACAGTTAGACGCTTGCTTGGTGCTATGTACTTACTCTACATGTATCATCTCATGGTCAATATTACTTGGGAAATCCTATGATTGTCCCCATTTTTCAGATGAGGAAACATGCCCAGAGACGTTTGCTGACTTGCCCAATGTCACACAGCTGGCAAGTGGCAGAACAGAAGCTGAAATGCAGGGCTGTCTGATGTCAGAGGCTGCGTGCCTCACACTTGGACCACTTTCTCTCACCTCCCTCTCAGGCCTCCCCATTATGAGAAAGGGCAGGGGGTGGGCAAGTGGCCTTCTGCTTTGCTATGACTCGAAGCCCCAGAGACCAGCTGCAGCAGGAAGGGCCCTTGCCGAACCCAGTGCCCCCAGCCGGCTCTCAGACTATCCCTGACCCAGCCCCAGGTGGTGAGGAGCAGGGGCTTGGGTGAGAACCCCAGTCTCCGGCCTCATTTTCCTGCCTTTGCCAAGGTGGGGGGCTTTGGGGTGGGAGGAGCTGGGTCTCCTGGGCCCAGGCTCTACTGGCTAAATTTAGGTGCTGGGTTCTAGAAGAAACAAGGGTAATTAAGGGGTGTTGTGTCACTTTCCAGCTGCCTCTCTTCTGAGCAGTCACACGCCACTTGGGCAGGAGGGAGGAGGCGTGGGTGACACAGAAGGGAGGAGTGGATGGACAGTTGGAGCCGGAGGAGGTGGAGGAACCCACAGCCTTCGCCCCAGGCTTGAGGGCTCGAGGAGCAGGGCTGCCTGAGCCTGGGAACCTGAAGATGGGGGTCACGGGGAGGTGATTTTCAGCCAGACATCCCAAGGGCATCCTCTGCTTAACACCACCCATAAGTGGAAAGTCCCATGTTGAAAGTTGTGACCCCCATTGTCACTGGACATGCTCTGCCCATGGAGAAATCCACTAAGTACTGATCATGCACAGTGTGCAATAGTACTGATATGTGTGCTCTCAGCAAATCCCACCAGCAGTCCTGAAAGGAAGACATCGTCTATCTCATTCCTCAGAGTAGAAAACGGAGAACTTGGCTGCTCCCGTCTGCACGGCTGAGGAATAAGCCGGGCAGGCCGGCTCCAGGGCCATGTTCTTAGCCAAGGGCGGCTATAGCTGACTCTGGTCCACAGCAGCATGGCCAGATATAGCCCTGCGACCAGAGAAGAATCACCAAGAAGGCTTCGCCAAGAGGTGAGAAGGGAAGACATTCTGGGTGGTAGGAATTAAAAGGTAAGTCAGCCCACCCCGAAGTGCACAGGCCGGTGTAGAGGCAAGCACAAGGCTTCCGTCTTGGGGTGACAATGCTTGTTGCTTCTATAGCCCTATAAGTATTAAAAGAGACCTAAATTCTCCAACTAAAGAGTGGGCAAAGGATTTGAATAGAATTTCTCCAAAGAAGATCTGCAAATGGCCAATAAGCACATAAATGATGCTCAACGTCGCGAGTCATCAGGGAAAAGCAAGTCAAAACCACAACGAGATGCCCCTTCACATGCACTAGGATGGCTAGAATCAAAAAGACAGATAATCACAAGTGCTGACAAGGACGTAAAGAAATCCGAACCCTTGTGCATTGCTGGGGGAAATGCAAAATGGTGTAGCTGCTTTGGAAAATAACCTGACGATTCCTCAAAAAGTTAAATATGGAGTTTACGTATGACCCAGAAATTCCACTCCTAGGTATATGTCCAAGAGAACCGAAAACATTTGTCCACAAGGAATCATGCATGAATGTTCATAACAGCACTATTCATAAGAGCCGAAAAGTAAAAACAATCCAAATGTCCATCTGTTGATGACTGAATAAACCAGATGTGGTCCATCCACACAGTGGAAGGTTAGTCAGCCTTAACAAGGAATGAAAGAATGATGTAGCATCCCACATGCCACAACATGGACGAACCCTGAAGACATTATGCTAAGTGAAAAAGCCAGACACAGAAGGCCACGTGTTGTGTGAGTCCATTTATATGAAGTATCCAGAATAGGCAGATTCGTGGAAGCAGAAGGTAGGTTAGTGATTTGCAGGTGCTAGAGGTAAGTAAGAATGGGCAGTGACAGCCATTGAGTGCAGGGTTTCTTTGGGGGGTGATGGAGATGGTCTGGAATTAGTGGTGGTAGATGTACACCTTTGTACTAAACACCACTGAATTCTACACTTTAAAAGGGTAAACTTTATAGTATGTGAATTATATAAAAAAAAAGTTATTAAAAAAAAACAGATCTGCCTCTAATATTTGCAAGAGCACAAACGGAGACCCACATACCATATGCCTAAATATTTAAAAATCAAGCAAACAAGCTGTTAAATAAAATATGTTCCCTTCTCTTACCTTGATAAATACCGCTCCATAGTGGCAAAATTGAAAAGTGTGGATAAAGCTATCGTTTTTATATGCTTAAAAGCTAGCATGTTTGGGGATTCTGTTGATAGACCGGCTGTGTTTGGACAAGTGATCAAATAAAGACAAACGTAAGTCATAAGTTATTATAGTTTTATTCCATAAAAATGTTCATGCCTTCATTTCACCAAAGTTGCTAATTTGTGTTCCAGTAACAAGAGTAATCTAAAAAAGACTGAAGAAATAAAATACGATTTTCATAAAAAAGGTAAACTATAGTAAACTTAAAAAATTTTAAACATGTTCGAAAACGTAATTTTCTAAAACATTCAAAATCATGTATCGAAATGACAAGGCAAAATGTAAATTATAATTAATATAACATTTAAAATCAAATCTGAATTTTTATTAATATTTTGAAATTTTAATTAAACGTTATCAAACATTTAAAAGAATAACACTATTAGCAAATCTAGTGTTCAAGGGCCATCCAGCTGATAATGTGAAACATGAATATCACACTCCGGGCACATCATATCTAAATTTATATATACAAATTTAAGAGCAATGTGAATTGTTTAAACATTGCAAGATAAATGCTCCTCAGCCGCCATGAGCATCGTTGTGTATGTTGCATTAATTCACAAGAACCACTGGAACAAGAGTTAATATCTGAAGAAAAACAAGAAAACAGACCCTTGACCCCTGGTCCGAATGTGGGACTAAGGGACATTGCGGACCTTCCCCGGGTGACTCGTTCCAGTGGGTCACTTCTCACGAATGTGTCCGTGTGCTCGGCACCCATTTGCACAGCTTTTTTTCATTTTAGCTATGGGCTCAGACTCAGAACATTTAAGCCGGGAGAGACGTGAGAGATGCTCCAAATCTAGCCCCATGCCTGTTCCTTTCTGGCCTGAATATTCTGAGTCTAGGTGGCCATTGCCGCCCGCTCCCGCCTCACACACCTCCATTAACAACTACTTAGCCCCTCAGGCCCCAGGGACCACCCGCTACTCCCCGCCTCCTTTCTTTCCTCTGCCCCTCACTCTCCCTGCCGAGCCAGGCAGCCCTCTGCCCGTGTGGGTTCCCCTCTCTGGAACATTCTTTTCCTTTTCTCTTCCTTTAGCTTTGGCTCTCACTTTTTCCTGGCTGTCCTCCTCAGGAGTGGGCGCCCCTCCATGGCTCCCTTGCCTCTCCAGGCCTCCCTCAGGGATAAGCCCACGGAAGGCAGGGACCTGCTGCCTCGCTCACAGCTCCATCCCAGAACAGGGCCTTAAGGGGCCAAGCAACTAGGCAGGGGCTGGGCCCACCTCCCTCCATATCCTCTTCTTCTATGGTGAAAGCTCTGAGTGTGACAAGTGGGGTCCGGGGAGCATTTGGGGCCAGGGGGGCAGAACTTCCTGGTACCTTTCCTCAAGATCTGGAGAGCTGAGACCAAAGGCCCTGGTCCACAGTGACCCTCTGACGTCCTTCCTCCAGGTCTCCTCTTTCAGCCCCCCCTTGACTTCCAGCCCTCAGCTCCCCAAACTCAGCACAGTCACACACAAGCTCAAGGAGCCCCGGGGCTACCCTGTCCAGTAAGGCCACTCCCCCTTCCCATACCGAAGAGCCATCTCCTTGGGATGGCTAGCTGGCAGGCAGCTAATTACCCTTGCCACCCACTCTCTTCTGGGAGAAGCAGCCATATAATCTGCCTGTCACCTGGAGAGAGGGGCAGCCCCTCTCCTCCACCCCTGGCTGAAGCTGACACTTGAGAGACAGCGGGTGGCAGGACAGCCAGTGAGGGAGGGTGATGGGGGGGCCAGCTGGTAGGCAGTTGGACAAGTGAGAGGAGATAATGAGACCAGAGACAGAGCAAGGATGCCAGGTGCCACAACACTGTCAAGAGGAATATTCTGAGCCGAGACCAAGGCTAGACCCTGGCCCATGGATAGAATGAGCTAATGGGTAGGACTTCTCATACTGATTTGTTTCCAGGCTCCCTGGGAGATATCCTTCGGAGGTCCTGGTGGGGGACACCAAACCTCAGAGGGGGCAGAGGGCAGGGGATCCTTCAAGTTGGATCTTGAAGGAGTGCAAGGGATCTTGGAAGCAAAACAGGGAGGGAAACACATCTCAGGCAAGGAGATAGCATGAGCAAAGGCATAAGAACCTGCCAGCGTGTCAGGGTCAAGTCTGCTCTGACTTCTGGGGGCGGGGGGAGCGGGGCTGGGTCAGCGATAGGCACAGGGTGAGAGCCACTTATACTCTACCTCCCCGGTACTTTTACTATTTCATGAAACCCTCCAGCAACCATCGGGTCCTCTTTCCGTTCTCATTTGACAGGTGAAGGCGCCCAGGCTCAGAAATCACACCAAGAGTGACCGGCAGGACAGGGATTCAGGCTCAGAGCCCGTGCCCCCAGCCCCCACGTGGTTGGCTTCCTGCTCTTCCTCACCTGGAAGAGCAGGTGAGGAGCCAGGAGTGGAGCCTAGATTTTGAAAACGGGGAGGCCTTGAAGGTCTGAGCAAGAAGGGGACAACGTGGTCCCATTTGTGTCTAAAAGGATACTTAGTATTTGCTAGAGGGTTGCCCCAGCCCAGACTCATATCCCTTATTTTCCTGCCTGCTTTCTTCTGAGGGACATAGGTAGCGGTGAAGTGGGTGGGATCCAGTGCCACATTGCCCAAGTTCAAGTCCTGCCCCTTCTACATATCAGCTGTGTCACTCTGGGCAAGTTATTCAACCTTTTTGTCCCTGGGTCTGCTACGGTTACCAGTGTGTCGTGGCTTGTGATTACATACATTTTTGTTAACTTGCTGCACGGGGCTTGTCTCCCCTTGCTACACTGTAGCTCCTGAAGCCTAGGACCCTGTCACTCATTGTACTGGTTTGTTAGGGCTGCCCTAACCAAGTACCACAAACTGGGTGCCTTACACCAACGGAAATGTATTGTCTCACAGTCCTGGAGGCCAGAAGTCTAAAATCAAGTTATCGGCAGGGCCCTGCTCCCTGTGAACCCCGTAGGGAAGGACCCGCCGCCCTCGCCCCTTCTGAGCGCCTGGCGGTGGCTGGCAATCCTTGGTGTCCCTGGACTCATCGCTGCATCTCTGCCCCTGCCTCTGCCACCACATGGTGCTCTCTGCTCGTGTCCGTGTCTTTACAGGGCCATTTTCCCTCTTCTTATAAGGACACCAGTGATATGGGATTAAGGGCCTCCCTAGTTCACTGTGACCTCATCGTAACTTGATTGCATCTGCAGTGACCCTAACTCCAAATAAAGTCACATTCTGAGGTACTGAGGATTCGACTTCCACATATCCCCTGGGTGGACAGGTTCAACCCAAAACACTCGTCAAAGCATCTCCAGCACCTGGCCCAAGAGAAATCTGTGGGATGGACAATAAAAATGAGTAAACGGGGGTCTTCTGATTGTGAGACCCCAGGGGCAAGACTCAGTGTCCTCATCTCCATGTTCTAGGGACCCAGCACAGAGCCTGCTCTTCCGGAGGGCCTGTAGGTAGAGTTTAATCTAGATGCGTCTCAGGGAATATGCCAGCCAGTTGGCTGACCGAGGCACCCGTGACGAGAGTCCTCTGGGGCCCAGAGCAGGTGCGGGCGGACTGGGAAGGGGTGTCTGCCCCTCAGAGGGGCAGGTCTGACTGCTGAGCCCAGAAAAGCTGACAGCTTGCTCAGCATTGCTGCCACTCAGCTCCGACGCCCGGGCAATCCCTAAGGAAATATCACAAGCAGCCGGGGGTGACTGCTGTCTCGGTGTCACTGCTAACTGGGGTCCCAGGCTGCCTGTGCGTCAGGCAGTGACTCGCAGTGGGGGGCGGAGGAGATCCTGGCAAGGGGGGCAGATGCTGAGTCAGGGGACAGCAGGCTCCCCCTGCGGGGCCTGGGGCCTTAGCCCCGCCCCCTTGCTGTTTTCGACAAGGCATTGACCGCCAGCCCGCTGAGCTCAGGCCTGGAAGGGAAGAAGGACGGAGGCGGCAGCTGTAAAGGTCAGCAGCCCTCGGGACCAGGAACGTCCATGATGCAAATGTGGAATTTACACTCGCGGTGCCCGCTGGCCAGCCTGTCCGTCTGCCTACCTATCTGTATGCTGGCCAGCAGCCTGGGCAGCGTAGGCACAGCAGAAGTCCTGGGCCCTGTCGGGAACCGGGTAGCTCTGGGACTCCCCACTCTGCGAGCACCTCCCCAAGGAGGGCTCTGGGGTGTGTGCGGGAGGACGGGCTGCAGCGGGGGTTGGACAGGGCTGCTCTGGCTGAGCGGGTGAGGCCGGTCCTGTTGGAAGCAGGCTGTCAGCCTGGGGTTTCCACCCTCAGCTCCGCTGGCTCTGTGGCCGAGAGCCCAAGGGCCAGACATGGGGAGAAGAACCTGACACCAACCAACCAGTGTTGTTTCCCGCTTACCTGGCTTCACCCAGATGCCTTCCAGGGCCAAGTTCATCAATGAGACTTTACTGATCACCCCTGGCAGAATCCTGGAGCCCTGCTATGGGCAAGGGGGCTTTGCTTGAAATCTCATAACAACCCTGCCATTTTCATCTGCTGTCCCGGGAGAGGAAACTGAGGTTCAGGGAGGAAAGTCCCCGGACAAGACCACACACCCTTTGAGCCTTGTCTAAAACAGCTGGATCTGGGCCTTGAACCCGTGTCTCCATCTTCATTCAGCCCCTACACCTTCCCTCGAGTCGCTTAGCCCAGTAAACCTGGAAAGGGGTCCTCCACACTTTGCACCGGGCACCAAGAGTCCCGTGTGTGTGTGCGTGCAAATGGTGATGTGTCGCGTGTGCGTGTGTGTGTGTGTGTGTGTGTGTGTGTGTGTCTCCATTCAGCTGTGCAGTGTGATTGTGCAGTGAGTACCGGGCTTAGAATCGCAGGCTCAGAACCAGATTTTCACCTGGCTTGCCGAGTGACCTTGAGACCTTCGCCTAGCCTCCGGTGTCCTCAGACTGGTCAGTGGCCCCAGGGGAGTGGTCAGGAACACTTCTGAGTCTGTCCCCTGCCTGCTCCTCTGTGCGTCTGGAAACACCAGGGCTGAGTCGACCTCCTTCTGTGTTTGCTCTTCCAGCTCCCACCCGCCTCCCAGCAACCGGCACAGAACTTGACACCCCGTGGGTGTTTCATACAGCTCATCCTCGCCTGAGTGACAAACCTGCCATTCTGAATCTCTGGGGACACCGTCCACTGCCTCCTCAGAGGCTTCTGAGGCAGAATGCTTCTTAGTGCTCAATCTTCATTTGCAAACTTATTCTCTGTCTCTCTCTCTCTCATTCACACACACACACACACACACACACACACACACGCACACACACACACACACACCTGCCAGCCTTCCCTTTGTCTTATCTTGTCATGTCATGTCATACTTAGCCACTGGACCATCAGAGCCTTTAATCCTATTGACATTCGGTTAACGAGTTTCTGCCACTGTTGACAGAACCTCATGCCCCACCCGTGCTGGACAGGCTGGGATCAGAGTCCAAGGTTGTTGTTGGGCCATTTGGGGCCTGGGGGGAGGGGAGCAGGGGAAAAAAAGGCCTCACAGTCTCCCAGTGGATGGTACAAGAGGGAACAGCTCCTCCTAGAAGCTGGAGTCTCTTCAGCTTTCCTTGGGATAGTGACTAGCCTTGGAAGAGCTGGCAGAGCTGGCAGATCTGGGAGGCACTTTGCAGTTTGCAGGGGGCCATGGGTGCAGGGAGGCCTGGGAATGGCAGTGGGAGAGGTCCAGGGCCTCTTGGCGAGGCGCATACTTGACTTGGCTCAGAGCCCTGCTTTCCCCACCTCTGGGCTCACCAGGGGGGAAGTCCAGACACACTCACCAGTTGGTTGTTGGTTGTGACAGAGAGATCAGGGGTGTGGACTCAGAGAGCGGAGGGCCAGGCCCGAGGGCAAGGCTGCTGGGGCTGTGGGTTGCCTGGGGAGGGCAGGAGGCAGGGCTCCGGAAGGGAAGCAGCCTGCGGAAGCTGCTGCCAGGGAAACAAAGCTCTGTGTGTGCCAAGGGGACTGGTGTTGGCTCTGCCCTCCGGGGATTCCAACCGCAGAGCCCACCTCCCGCGGAGCCTCCGCCCTTGGAGGGCAGAGCTGGGGCTCTGAGAGCCCTTCTCAGGGAGGCCCCACCTCTGGGCAGGGGACCAGGTCTTCATCCATCACCCACTTCTGAGAAGCAGTATTCCTGGGTGGGCCCAGAGCCCAGGTGGGGTTGGGCAGGGCTGGGAAGGGGTGGCCCCAGGCCTGGGGCATCTTCGGCGGCCTGGAATGAGGAAGGCGCACGGGCACCAGGCAGACAATTGGGGTTCAGAGCCCCACTCTGCCTCTTCAAGGCTGTGGGACCTTAGGAAAGTACCTAACCAACCGCTCCGGGTCTGTTTCTCTCTGTATAAAGTGGGGAAATTGCTATCCGCTTCCAATGGTGCTTCGTGAGAAGTGAGCGTAATGTCACATGTCATGTGTGCTTGGCAGGGTGCCTCTCCACTCAGTAAACAGTCACCAATATAATTGTCGTTTTAAAATTTCTAGCCACACTGACACACCATTATTCAGATATCAGATTGGCAAAGTGCTCGGTTGGATAAAACACTATGCTGGCAAAACTGGAAGAACAGACCAACGCAGACAGGCTCGGTGGGATAGCATGGGAAGGGCAATCTGACTCTCTCCATCCCTTTACAGCTGCGCGTGGGCAGGTCCGACCCAGCCACTTCACTCACGGGAATTTCTCCGCAGGTTCGCTAGTGTGCATCTGAAGTGGCATATGTGCAAGGTTATTTATTGCGACATTTAGTGTCATTGCCAAAGACGAGAAACAAGCTGAACGTGCTTCGATGGGGGGCTGGTTAAATAATGGGTGGTCCCTCCGTACCATGAAGTAATCTGCAGCCATAAAATAAGAATGGGGAACTACTTTTCAACTGACACGGAACAATAACCGAGATATATTTTTAAGGGAAGAAAGCCAGGTATAGAGCATTCTGTGTACGCCTTTTAAAAGGATGAGGACATGTATGAAGGTGATGATTTGCACATAGACCGTCTCTGGCAGAGCACAAGAGCTGGACATGGGAACTGGGTGGCCGGGCCGCGTCGGGGAATGACTTCCGCTGGCTGTCCTTTACGAATTTTGATTTTCGAATCATGTGAAAGCGTGGCTCATTCGAAATATGAATGTAAGTTAAATTTTTTTTTTGTAAATTGTTTTTAAAACATCCATTTAAAAAATTTTTTTTTTTATTAGACCCTCCTGGCCGAGATCAAGCTTCAGATGTTCTTTGGCTCCATGTTTCTGGTAGTGAGAATGGCAAATAGGAAAACTCAGAGGCTGGGCTCAGGCATCTGGGCAGTGAGGTGGGACCCCTTCCCACCCCCCAGGAGCTGGGCGGGTCACACCTGGAACCTCGAGCCCACCCCACAGGCGAGAAACAGTTGGTACCGAGGAGCTGCGTTGGCACCTGCCCAACCGTGGCCCCCCAAGCCAGCGTGGTCTGCCCTCGTCCCATTCTGTCCATGTCTAGCTGCTTCTGGCTCAGAGCAGGCGTGCTGAGGGGGAGCAGGCGGGTGTGAACAGATGTGGAGGGTCCTGGGCTTGAGGTCACCATTGCCCCTTGTGTGAGGAAAAACTGACCATTATCCATCCTCTCAACAGCCTTTGTCAAACACCCCCTGGAATTCTGGCCCTCTGGCACCGAAAGTGTTCAGAATCCCACCAGGGGAAGGTTCTCCCCACTCACTGAGCACCTGCTGTATACCTGTGCCAGGTGCTTTTCCTCACAATGGAATAGGCCTGGAGTAACCAGGACCGCTGTCTCACCTGCCCACAAGCCCTGCCAAGTGAGCACCTGCACCCTGGAAGGGGGTGCCTGGGGCTGGCCCTCTCTCCAGTCTCACTGGCCAAACCCCCTGCCCACTCCAATGGTCTAGTCAGCCCTAAAGCTGGAGCGCCGGAAGCCCCTGGGTGTGGCAGCGTCACAGACACCCGTGCAGGGCGGGCAGCATGAGCTCTGCTGCCAGGAGACCGTCTCCCTGGATCCAGACTCTGAGGCAGCAGAGCTGTGGAGGAGGGAGGGTGCCGCCCACTCCCTCCCAGAGCAGGGGATGGTTGGTGCCCGGCTCCCAGGGATGGAGAAGGGCCCTCCACCGGGGCTGGTCACTGGGGCTCCCTTCCTGGCCCTGCTGTTTGTGATAGCACCAGAGCAGAGAGGCACTGATGGTGGGTGACTTTCTGGGGACAAAGGCCTCAGGTGACAGCTTTTCCTGTTGCCAACACCAGAGGGTGTTTGCTGGACTTCACAAATGGAGGAGGGGTCTCCCTACACCTGTCACAAAAAGCAGTGATGGACCTACTGTGTGCCAGGACCTTCACACACACCATCACTAAACCTCATGAGAAGCTGGAGTGAATATTCCCATTTTGCAGGAACCAAAGAGGAATAGAAACGTGTCCGGAAGTTGCATATCTACCCCCAAAGCCCAGGTCTCCTTTCTGCTTTCCTGCCTCCTGCCTCTTCTCGCTGTAGGCACGTGTATGTCCTGCGTCAGCTCCCAGGCAGGTGGCATTGCAGGCAGGTGGAACCTCCAAGAATGAATGAGCACTCCAGGAAGAGGGCACAGCTCACGCAAAAGCACAGAGGTGGTACCACCCAAAAAGTGGACAGGAAGCGTGAGTTGTGGGCTGAGACTTGACAGCGTGGGAGACGAGCGTGGGAATGAAGGGAGTGAGCCGGAAGGCTGGTCAGGAGGGATGGGGTCTGAATGCCAGGAGAGAAGCCTATCCAGTGAGCACTGGGGCACCACGGGACAAGCATGATGAGAAGTGACTTTCCAGAAGGTGACTCCCAGAGTCGATGAGCAAGGCAGCAGTGGGACACCATCCCAGGCAGAGGCCCCGAGACAGGTGTAGTGACGAACAGGATGGGGTAGTTGAAAGAGAGGCTTCCGGGGTCAAGAAGCTTAGACTGAAGCCCAGCTGTTTTGCTTACCAGCTGTGTGACCTTGGGCCAGTTACTTGGCCCCTCTGGGCCTCAGTCATCTCATCTATAAAGTGAAGATGACCATAATACACCTCAAAGGGCTGTTGTAAGACAAAGCGAATTAAGACATGTCCAGCACTTAAAGCAGTGCCTGTCAGAGCATAGTGAACACTAAGTCTTCGCTATCTGTTATTTCTTATTATTACTGCCACCCCAGGACTCGGCCCTAAGCTGTTGGTTCTGTGTTCTTGCTTTGGGAGGGCAAGCGGGTAGGGAGACATGAAGTCCAGTGAGAAAGGAGTTGCCCTCACTGCAGACGCCGGTGGCCCCAGCCCAGATCTAGGTGGCTGCCACTGTTTTCAGACCCCTGGTAGGTGATCAGACAGGCAAGAACTGGCCCTGGTGGCTGGGTCCCTGTCACAACCTGTCCTTGCCCCAGTTCCAAGTGGACAGAGGGACTTCATACCAGTTTCCCTGGGCAGAGATCACTGTGCCCACTTATCAAGGCTCCAAGTCAGACTCCAGCGTCCTCCCCACTCCCCCGCCTGCCCCCGCCTCGCCAAGTCGGGGCACGGGGGCGATGTCTGGGCAGTGGGCCTGTGGACACACCCAGGAGGTTCTAATGAGGCGTGTGAAGGCCACAGAGGCTGCTTCGAAGCAACGGTCGGTGGGAGGGCAAGGGCGAGGCGGGCCCGGCGTGACAGCCGTGGCAGCCGCGTGCGATCAGCCCTTCGCTGGCGGTTGCTTAGGTGAACAAGCGCCCTCCGAGTCATTGGCTGTAGTAACCCTAATCCGCTCACCACCACTCCCGGGCTGACGGGCGACCCAGGCCCAAGCTGCCAACGGGCCTTGCCTTCCTAACCTTGGTTCCTCCTCCCCACGTCACATCTGTGCGACAGTGGGCTCTGGGACAGCCGGTTCTCTGCAGGCCCAGCACCGTCTGCTTCCCCTGGGGAGTCAGGCTCCACAGAGGGTGCACCCAGGGTGGTCGGGACCCCTGGAAAGGCAGGATGAAGCTCAGGAACACCTGACCTGGTGTTAGGGCCCTCTGAGACTTACTCTGCTCCCCACAAATGAGGCAGAGGTCCAAGCCGGGGACTCGGGAGGCCGGGGGTCTCTGCCTGGCCCCTGACGTTAAACGACTTGTTTCCCAGACACTTGAGCCTCGGCGTCTCTACCTGCATGATGGAGTAGCTGTCTGGCTCCTGCCCTGCTTCCCCAAGCCAAGCTGACCTAGTGCAGGAAGCTGTTTTTCTAACCTGAGGCCTGGGGCTCCTGTGTGTGTTGAGGTCCATCAGAGGACAATTGAACCGCTGACTTCTTTGGGGTGTGGATGGGGTGCAGTGGAAAGGGATGAGGGACAGAGGCACTGCCTCCAAGCACCTTTTAGCTTTACCCAACCCCAGGCTGCCCACCAATTTTGGGGTCCTCATCCCTTTCTTCTACCCCTACCTGGATCAGGGGCTTTTTCTCCATGGTGGTCCCTTCTTAAAACTGGGACGAACCTTCGGAATCCTCTGTAATGACACCAGCAACTCAGGCATCTCGAGCTCTCACTCGCTATGCACACCTTGAGGGCTTTATGCCAGGTGGCCCCTCTCTCCCCGCCTTCCCGTCAGAGAATAGAACTGAACCTAAGAGAAGGAAGGGGCTGACCGGGGTCAGCCATCGAGCTGGCGGCAGAGTCAAGACTGGAATCGTAAGGCGGGGCTTCCCCAGGGGAGTGAGGTGGGGACATCCAGGGCTCTTTCCCCGCCCAGAGGAAGACGGCCACACCCGGCTGCGCCAGAGCCCGAGGAAGAGGACCAGAGGCCGGCCTGGGCCACGCTCTCTGAGCACCTCCATTAACGGGTGTATCGTATATCGGGCTCCCGCCAACCGCACCCTGCATGATGCTCTCGATGACACACTCCAGAGACGGCCCATGTGTATGTAGTTCAGGGCCACCTCATTCCCTGCTGTTGACACACCTGACTCCCTTACTCCATCAGCAAACATTGGGCCCAGAAAGACAGTCTCATTGGCTGACAGTGTCCTATTCCCGGCTCCCCTCCCTGCCTAAACAGACAGCCCTGTTTGTCCTATCTGCCAGCCACCAGGACCTCACTGTCACCCAGATCCCAGCCTCGTCAACAACTCGCCCCCCTCCGGCCCCCACAGAATCCCTGTCAGCTGGAGAGGCCATGGCAAACTTTTAGGACAACCTGTAACCACCCACCCAAGCAATGCCTCCTCCGCTGTCACAGATGAAACAGAGGAAGGAATGGCCAAAGTCACAGAGCAGGAGGGAAGGACCAGCATCCAACCCTCAGCTGGTGTTTGAGCCTGGCCTCTGTGCCTTTGCGTGTGTTATTCCTTCCTCCAGAAAAGCCCTTCCCAGTGCAGCCCCAGCCTGCGAATGAATGACAGCCTCATCTGTACCCCCACATCTCTCATACTACCCACTACCTTCTTCATCGCCCTGCAAGCTCCTGAAGGTCAAAACCTGGGCTGATTCATCTCGGGGTCCCAGCTTCCAGCCCAGGGCACTCAGAGTGAGGCCCTGATGAAGCGTTGATAAAGGGTTGGCCAGAACAGATCTCAATCCTGACCCAGCCGGGCCCATCCATGGCCCCTCAAATCCCTGTACCAGCTGCCTTGGGCCAGGGCTATTCTGAGAGGCCTTTTGCCTCCTCCCCCCACCCCTCCACCCCCTGCCCGCCAACTTGTTCCAGGATCCCAGGGGGCTTTTAAGACCATGGTCTCCCTTGCTTGCTCGTGCCTGGGCCCAGCCTGGGCAGAGCCTTCTCTGGGCTATGGTGGGTGAGTCAGGGGCAGACTGTAAACAACTCCATGGAGCACTGGCTGTACCACCAAGGCCTGGCACTCGTCCTAGCCATGCCGGGGGATCTAAAAGGAGACACGGCTGGCTCCCACGCACCCACTATGGAAAGAAGAAGGTGGACAAGAAACAGAGTTCCAGATTTGTGTATCAACACGTGCACAGAGGTCCGCAATGCAGCCCTGCACAGGGAGGGCCCAGCAGAAGCTGGAGGATGGGAGGGAGGTTAATCAGTAAGGGACCTGCAGAGGGGAGGTGGGGCGCCCACTGGGAGTTTAAAAGCCACCAGAATTTATTGAGCACCTATTATGTGACAGGCACTGCTAAGGGATATCACAGTGAACAAAACCAAGGGCCTATGCTGCAGAGAACAAGAAAAGCAGAACAGGGTAAGGGAGAGTGTGAGGCGCTGCCTCATTCGCCACTTGTAAGATATTATAGAAAAATGAGATCTTGGAGAGCATTCCAGCAACTCGACAGATGGGGAAACTGAGGCCCAGGAGGACTGAGAATTTGCCTGGGATCCCACAGGAAGACAGGGCAGAGGCAGACTCCAAGGCCTTGCACGCGGCCTAGAGGCGAGGATGACCTCAGTATAACTCATATGGGGGGCCCTCTCTGCCCCTTGGGGGAGGGGCGCAGGGGCCCCAGGGCATACAGCAGCAGCAGGGTAAAGCCGGTTCCTAAGTCACTCAGCAGTGGGTTCCCATAGCCAGCCTTCTCCATCTCCCCGTCTGTAAGCGGGCAGCTCTATCTCCATGCTCCTGCTGACAGAACCAAAAACAATGCTCCTTTACTCCCCTGGGGCTGCCAGGGTGGTCTGGCGTCTGAAAAGTCCCCCACCTACACTGCATGCAGCCCAGGCGTAGAGCTAGGAACGCGCAGTGACTAGTTCCCGGGCACCCACAGCCTCGCCACTGCAGGGTCAGGCTGCGGGCACTGACATTTCAGAGGCTCCCGCTCCGCTAAGTGAACATTAGACACAGATTACTGAGCCACTGAAATCTGTGGCCGCCTCCTACATGCTGTTTGATAAGCTTTTATTGTCACTTCCCTCTTGCGCTGCATCCCAGGGCCCTGGGGCAGCTTGCTTGCCTGGAGCCAGGAGGCTGCCAGGTGTGTGTGGGGGAGGCGGGTGTGGGGGCCGTGGATGGCACAGAGCCCTGGCTGGGAGCCACTGCTTTGCTGTGTTACCTTGAGTACGAAGCTTGCCCTTTCTGGTCTCACCTGGAAAGAGCAATAATGCAACCCGAGTTTCCTGTCCAGTGGCCCCTTCACCAGTCCACCCATGGGTGCGATCCCAGGCAAAGCGACCTATTCTAGGGTCACTAAGCCAGCCCTCCCCCACTGACCCCTGACCTCTGCTTTGTCATTCTAGGCCTCTGAACCTCTCCTGGGCTCTTCTTAGAATCCTTTCTCCAGTGCTACCTCTCCCTTGTCTGGGCTCACTCTGGACAGTGTCCTGGGCCACTGTGCACGTGGGCAGGCCACGGGACTGGGGCCGGGTCTTATTATCCATTGGATCCCCTGCATAGGCCTGGGACATAGCTGATTTCTATAGCTGTCCATTCAGTCATTCAACAAACAACTCTTGGAGCAAACTGTGTACTCCACTCCATGTTGGGTAGTAGGATACAGATATTAGAGGCAATTAAGGCAGAACTTTACTCTCAAAGAGCTCCTGGTCTGATAGGGAGAAACACAACTACATAGCAGGTGATCAGTGCCCCGGTAAGGGAAGCCCAAGGAGCAGCAGGGGCACACATCAGGGCTATCTGACCCTGAGAAAACCAAGGAAGGCTTCCTGGAGGAGGCAACCTCTAAACGATGATTTGACGGCTCAGTCGGAGTTATCCAGGTAGAGGAAAGAGTTCCAGGAAGAGGGATTAGCCCAGGCAGAGGTCTGAGTGTAGAGGAAGCACAGCGTGTTCTTGGACCTCTCAGGAGCTGGGCTGGCCTCTTTGCTCCTCCCTATTGCCCGGCTCTTTCCACACCTCTAATAAAAAAAGAAAATATCATTTCCTCCCATTGGGTCAGCTTCCCAAACCCCTATGCCTGCCTAAAAAGGCCAGAGAACTCCCAGGAGGCTGGCCGGTTGCCCCGTGCCCCCTGATCGGGCAGTCATGTCTCTGTTCTGTGCCTTGGTTGCCTCTTCTGTTAAAAGGGGTGGGGCACTCAGGCCCACGTGATTAGGAGATCTGGAGGAAGGGAAGGCAGGCCCAGGCCTCTGGCTGCCTGGCCACGGGGTGCAGCCTGGACTGGGGCCTGGGTCCAAAGGAGTGGGATGGGGAAGACCCTTGGTGCTAGTGCCCACCAGTCTGAGCCCAGGCTGTGGACCCCTGTCCATCACTCAGGAGTCTCTCTTCCTGGGCCACCCTCCCTCCCTCCCTCCCAGCCACTTTGGATGGGGATAAAAAAAGAAAAGAAAGAAATGGTCCTCCCACCACCTGGCAGGCGTGCCCACGATGAGAAATGCTTTCTGCTGATCGTGGTCTCTGTGGAGCCCCCGCTCCCACCCAGCCTTACCTGTCGTGATCTTCTGGCTGCCCGCCTTGTCTTCCCCACCCCTGGACTAGCAGGGGAGGGGGTGGCGAAGACAACTCTCCCGGTGGGCTGGCGGACGCGGAGGGTAGGTGTAGGGGTAAGGGGACGGACGGGTAAGGGGGAGCCTTAGAATCGGCTGGAGACGGGTCAGTCTTCCCTTCCCGGTTTATAAGGCGAGTGTGGGTTGGAGGCGTGGGCGGGAGTGGAGTCCATGATCAGCAGACAGGCTAAGCCAGGCTCAATTCTCAGAAAGGGCCGGACCCGTACCAAGGGCTCAACAAGCTTACGGAATCAGACTGGCGGAGTCAGGGGGGACATCAGAAATGGTCTCACCCAATAAACGTTAAAACTGAGGCCCAGAGAGGGGCCTGGACTCTCCCAAGGTAACACAGCAAGTTAGGGAAGGCAGTCGGGACTAGCACTCAGGCCTTCTGAGTCCAGTCTCAGGGCTGGAACCAGCGGTGGGGATGCACGGGGTCAAGGTCTAAACCTGACCTGACCATAGCTTCTGTTCCTCCCGTATGCTGCAAAGGTTTGTCCCGCAGTGGCCTGGGTTCCTGTCCCATTAACCAGGCAGGGAGAAGAGAAATTCCTGCCTGGATATTCTGGGAAGCCAGACTGCCGGGACTTTTGACATTCCAGAATTGCAGACATGCTGGCAGGAAACTTCTGGATACAATAATGAGTGCATAGGGTGTTTTACAAGGATTTAATGCAATGATGAGAACCTACAGAGGTAGGCTTAGCCTCGTTCACTACTGTATCCCTAGCACCCAGAACACTGCCTGACACACAGCAGGCCCTCGATAAAAGGGAGCAGTTACCATCAGTCTGCCAACTACTGCTGACTTGACATCACCAGTGGACAAAGAAAGGGGTAACTTCGGCAATCCCATAGTCCCCTGAAAAAAAGCAGAGAGTCTGGTTGTTGCAGAGGGCGGCAGCCACTGGCCCAGAAAGAAAGGCTGTGCATCCTCAGGCAAGTTCCACCCCCTTTCTGTTTGGTTTCTTCTCACAGTACAGGGCGGGCATTGCTCAGTGTTGACTGAAGCGCCCTCAGCTCCAGGAACTGCTCCTGGACCCTCTGCCATTGGCCTGCCTGAGGGCACTGACCCTTCCCCTCTGGGGTACCCAGAGTGGGGAGTCGAAAGGCACGGCTGTACATGAGGAGTGGAAAGAGACAGCAGCCAGGCTCTGCAAGGTTCGTGGGAGCCCAGGCTCTATTAGGGTGCCTGCTTGCAGGACATGTGAGTGATCAGGGCAGCCAGTTGTCAGGGCAAGACTCCAGCCAGGCCTGAGAACCTAGCTGATGGTGGATGCTGGCTGGGTCATTACAGAGGTGAGGGGTGGGGCTAGGGCCTTGCTGAGCACTTCATCGGTCCCCACCCCCACTCCAGGCTTCCCACCACCTGGCACTTAGCGGCTGCCTCCCCACCCCTCCGCCAGGCATTTGGGAATGGTGAGGAACACTGCGGCCCTCGTAACAGACTATGAAGCCCATTCTGGCTATTAGTTCTTGCTCCTTGCAGGCCCCCCGCGAGAGAGGCTTTATTGCTCCCTCCACGCTGCAGGGGGCTTGGGGGATGAGTGAAGTTCCAGGAGCAAGAAGAACAGGTCCCCTGCCAGGCTGTGAGCCCTCCCGAGGGGTGCCAGCTCATTCCATGGTGTGTGCCTCCCTCCCCCGCCACCCCGCACATGGCATGAGCTCTCAGCAGAGACCCCTGCATCACAGCCTTGGGGGAAGGGTTAGCCAGTGGGTTATTTTCTAGGGCGTCCCAAAGGCCCAGATCTGGAAGTCTGCAAGTCAGAAAGCTCTGGTTTCTGGAAAGAGAAAGGAACATCCTGCCTTGACCCCTTGGAGGAAATGGCCTCCAGGGGCCTGGGAGGAAAAACAGGAAGCGCCTGGCTGGGGAGGAAGTCCCTGGGGGTGGGGCCTGGGGAGGAGGTGCCAACCCCAGCCTTTCTCTCCCTGCCTGCCCTGGTGGGCTCTGCTGAAGGAGAGGCCAGTGGGGCCCTGGCTGTGGGCTGAGTTAGGGACTCTCCTGGGCTGGACCGGGAGGGTCTGTCCCCAGCTAGCTGTTGCCCACCTGAGGTCTAAGTCAGGGCCGCCGGCTCACACGTTGGGAGCCGAGCCCTGGGGTTGAGGGGACAGAGCCCTTCATCAGCAGTGGGGGTGGCAGTGCACAGATCTGACGCCAGCCCTCTCCTCCCCACTGCTTGGCATGCGGGGGCCGAGCACAAACTCCCCTCCTCACGCTCACTCTAACTCTTCGTTTACTGAGTAATCCACCCGGGTCTGAGTTGCCTGGATTATTGCAACAGCCTCCTAACTATTCCTGCTCCCTCTTCCACGTCCAGCAACGGGTACAAAATAGCACGGCGCAGAGTGGTTTTTCCTACCATCGCCCCTGTTTCACAGATGAGAAAACTGAGGCATGGGGACGTTTAAAAAAAAAAAAACTTGCCTAAGGTTATACAGCAAGGGAGTCATGGGGAAGAATTCAGACGTTGGCTGCCTAACTGCACCGTCGTTGCTGGTAACTAGAATGCCAAGGAAAGCACCGGACCCTCTCCTGGAGGAAGCAGAGCAGAAAACACCTCAAATTCAGCACAGCTGGGGCGCCCAAGAGTCCGAGGTGGGCGGCTGACCTGGGCGGGGTGGGGCGGAGGCTCCCTGCTGATGATCCCTTCACACCACCCCTCCTCGGCGACTGTTTCTCACCATCTCCTCCCCTCACACCCCGTTCCCGCCTCCCCCACCCTCACTCTCAGTTGTTGACCTTGTATTCCACTCCCCAAAGGCAAGCTAGTCTCCCAGAAGTGCTTCCAGATTCACACGGGCACATCCGCCCCCACCCGCATCTGAACCTACACGCTCTGCCTCCCCCGTCCGGAGAGACGTGTCACCCACGCTCCCACCACCGCTCGGCACGAGCCCAGCCCTCTGCTGCGCTCAAGGACGCTCCAGCAAGTCCCCTCACGCGCTCTCTCCCTCCTGCACCATCAGCTTCGCCCTCTCCCCACCATCGCTGTTCCTTCCCATCCGTGAACAAACTCCCAGTTTTTCCTCCCCTCTCTCACAGACCTGCCTGGATCCCACTTCCCCTGCCAGCTACCCCCCACCTCCCTGCTCCCCTCTGCAGGGGAGCTCTGCAGCCGCTATCATCGGCTCCTCTCCTCCTGTTCCTGTCAAACCCACTCCAATCTGGTTTTCACCCCCACCACTTCATCGAAAATGCTCCTGTCAACATCTCCAGTGGCCTTCGCGTGGCTAAACCCAGCCGTCCGTTCTCAGTCTTGCTGCCACTGGTCTTCCCCGCAGCATTTGACAGTCTGGCACTCCCTCCCCCTGAAGCGCTCTGTCTGCTTGGTTTCCAGGCCGGCTGTTGGCTTTTTCCAACCTCTCTGGCCATTCCTTCCTGGTCTCTTCGGCTGGTTCTTGCTCCCCTCCTAGCCCTCTCACTGTGGGGTGCCCCAAGCCCAGTTTCCGGTCCTGGCCTCTCTCTGTAACTCACTGCCCTGGCCATCTCACACCGTCCCACCGCCTTAAGCACCATATGTATGCCGCTGACTCTCAAACCCATTCCTACAGCTTGGAACTCAAATGCCCACGGTCTCCTGGACACCTCCTCCCTGAAACAGACTGCTCGAATCTGTAGCGTGTGAGCCTGAGCTCCTGCCCTCCCATGTACAACCTGCTCTAACACGTGCATTCTCCACGGGGGCGCTATCTTCCTCAAGGAGGTGGAAATTGGTTCTTGGGGGACAAAAACTCTTCGATATTGCAATGGTTTGTGACTCTCTGAAGGGCCAAAGTGAATAAACATATATACATAATAGCTGTGGTATTAAAATTTCATGGGGCGGGGGATGGCTGGAGAAAAAGAATTCTAGAAAGTCTCCTTGGGGGTGGGTAATAATGAAAAAACATGGAGAAATGCTGCTCTAACACAAACTTCCCGTTCCGGCTGACGGCTACCCTATACCCTCACTCAGGCCAAAACCTGGGCGGTGCTGTCACCTCCTCCCTTTTTCTCACAACCCACATCCAATCCATCAGGAAATCCTGTTGGTTCAGCCTTCAAAATAGATCCAAAATCCAACCACTCCCCACCACCCCCACTGCATCCACCCGGGTCTGAGTCGCCTGGATTATTGCAACAGCCTCCTAACTATTCCTGCTCCCTCGACAAACTACCAGAATGATCCTTTTGCAGTATGTCAGCTCATGTCCCTCCTCTGCACAAAACACTCCAGAAGCTTCCCATCTCTCAAAGTTCTTACAATGATCCGCAACACCCCCCAACTCCCCGCTTACTCTCCGGACCTCTTCTGCTGTTCTTCTCTGCCTCAGTCACTCTGCCCGATCCCCACAAGTCTCATAGCTGTTCCTCGAACCCTCCAGACACAGTCCCACCTCAGGGCCTTTGCACGGGCTCTTTCCTCCTCTGGTGTACTGTTACCCAGCTAGCCACAGGGCTAAATCCCTCTCTCAAATCTTTGCTCAGATGTCACCTTCTCAGTGAGGCCAGCCTTGACCACCCTGTCTTAAGGTTGCAATCCGTCCCCAGCATTCCAGAAACATGTGTTCCTTAACCTTTATTTTCCCACAATACTCATCATCGTCTAACATACTATGAGATTTACCCATTTTCCTTATTGCTAGTGGTCTATCCCTCCCTCTAGAAGCCAGTTCCCCAAGGGCAGGGGTCCTAGTTTTGGTCACTGCCATATGCCCAGCATGAGAAGAGTGCCTGGCACACAGGCGTGCCATGATCGGCATGATCAGATTCCCAGAAAATCACATCGAAGACCCTGGATGCCCCCCCAGCTTCCGTCATATTGCCCCGCTTTTGCACTTGCCTTTCCCTCTCTCTGGAATGCACCCCACACCATCCTTTAGCCAGTGCTCTCTCACCCTCAGAACCCTCTCACAAATCACCTTGACCGTCTCATTAGGCCGGGAAGGGCCCTGCCTGTCAATCAGAGAATGAGCTTTTCCTCAAGAGCAATGGGGTCCCATGGAAGGGCTTTGAGCTCAAAGCAACATGGTCACACTTGTTGTTTTGATGTTCAGAGGACAGTGGAGAGAAGGGGAGCCAGCTGGAGCCAGAGGAGGGGATGCAGGGAGGAAGCCGACGAGAAATGAGAGCGTACCTGGGCTAGGGCAGGGGATAGGAGGCAAGGGAGGCCGAGAAGGACTGGAGAGAGAGCCAGGGGAGGGAAAGGCTAGGACTTGTCACCAATTCAACGTTCATGTAAGGAAAGGAGGGAAGGTAGGAACACGCCCAAGGTGTCTGATTTATAGGGTCAGGGGCGGGGGATGCGGGGGGATGATACACTAGCCAAGTGCATGGAATGGGCAGGAAGCACAGATAAGAGGGAATAAGGTTTATGGTAGAAGCTTCTCTATCCCCCACTACAGCCTCCACCCCCCTTCACTGGGGGCATCTTGTAACCCAACACTTCTAGCTATAAAGAGAGAAGCCCACGGGGATTTGGGGAAGGATGGGGCTTCCCTGGGGAATCAGACCTTGGACCTAGGATGGAAGGGAGGGGCCCATGCAGGGGGCTTTTTCAGAATATAGGCCTGAAGGCTATGCCCCCAAAAAGTCCACACACGCCTCACTTTCTGTATGGCCTTGTTTGACCAGAAGACAAACAGGACAAGGAGTGGCCTTTGTGACATCATGGGGATTCCTGAGCTCAGCCCAAGGTGTGGTGAGCAGGAGAGGACAGAGGGCAGCTTTTGGTCACAGCTGTGCCACAGAGCATCTCCCTGGAGGAGCCAGAGACACTCAGGACCATCTCATCCCACATCCCCATATTGCAGACGGGGAAACTGAGGTCCAGAAAGAGAATCAAGCTGTCATAGGGTACAGTTGATTTTCCCAGGGAGAAATCAGCTTCCTGGAAGGAAGGACCTACTGATCTGATGAGATAGACTAGTAATTATTAGTCTATCTCGTCAGACCAGTAGGTGTGGGTGTATGTGTGTGTATGTATGTGTGTGTACGTGTGTGTGTATATATACCCTTTCTTCCTGAGTGCAGAGGCCTGCATATCCGAGAGCTCATTCATCTGCAAGATCCCCCTCTGGGACGGTGGCAGGACCACTTTGTGCAGATGTGAAAATGCTCTGCCATGGCCCTCCCCTCCATAACTTTCCTTTTCTTCTTCAGTCTCTATATGTCTCCTTTCTTTTTCCACCCAATTTAATTCAGCAAAAATTTAAGAGGCGCAAAGACTGGGTATTTGCGAAGCTTCTGAATTTTCCCAGGGCCAAAGTCATTGTTCTATCTGCTATGGTTTCAGAGCACTTTGCTCATACCTGCATTTGTACACATATTGCTTCTATATATCCTGGAGGGCAGGGCATGGTCTTACTCAAGCTTGCATTCCCCCATAATGCCTAGGCCAGGGTCTGGCATTCAGGAGCCTGGAGAAATGCTTGCCCAGGGAAGACATACCCCTGAATGTGCCCTGAGCATTCTTCCATTAGTGCACTTGTCCCACTGCATGCCATTTACCCAAAGGAGGAGGCCGGAGGAGGGATTCTGTATATGCACTATGTAGCACATAGTAGTACAATGTCTGCTGAACGGATCAATAGACGAATGAATGGATGAAGACAAGGATGGATAGTAATAGGTAATCTTTGCCTTTAAAGAGCTTCCAATCTATTGCATGGGTCAGACAGGTGGGCAGAGAGCAGGATTGTACAAACACTACTGAAGTAGACAATTCCATCAGAGCAGTGCTGAGGAAGTACTGTGGGGCTACGGAGGAGAGCTTGGACTCCCCTGAGAGAATCAGGGATGGCTTCCTGGAGGAAGTAGCATTTGTGATGGGCATTGTAGGGTGGGAACACAGGGCAGAAACTCAGGAATAATTTTTTGTTGAAGGTAGGCAAGACAAGGAGGGCAGGGTCATCGACCTGGGGAGGACTCCACATCAGGCAGTTTCTTGTAGCTGACTCCACAGGAAGTGGGGAGCCATAAAAGCTCTAGGGGCGGGTTGCTGGGGAGCATGATCAGATTCCCAGAAAATCACAGTGAAAGAGGGCACTGGACTGGAATGGAGAAGGCAGGCAACTGGTCAGAAGCCGGTGTTGAAGCAGAGGGCGAGAGCGCTCTGTCTGACTTAGGGAGGCCGCTGCCAAGTTTGTGATGAGGGTGTGGGAGCCTCCACAGAGAACAGGTCTGAAGGATCTGGAAACCCGTTCGATGTGGGGGAAGAGCAGTGGGAAGCTTTGGGGAACGGATCTGGAGCTTGGGAGAGTGCTGGGGCCTTAACAGGCCGGGTGAGATCCCAGGGAGAGGCTGCTTCCCAAGTAAGGTAATGAGTTCACTCTGCCCGGGTGGAGATGCTTCATTAAGAAGGCAGATGCCAGCTTGGGAGGGAGGTCAGGGCCCCAGAGACAGGAGTTGGGCTGAAGCAAAAACTAAGGACGTAGGAGTGGTTGAGCTCAAGCACGAGAGAATGTGGGGTGAGAAAGAACAGCTAAGGACAGAGCCTTGGGAGATGCCCACAGTTGCAGGGGTGGAGGTGGGGGGCAGGAGAGGGATCCAGGAGGAAAGGGAGCAGCCAGAGAGGTGTGGGGGGTCTCCATCTTCTCCTCTTTTTCAGTGCTGCCCTACCTTTGCTCCCTACTCACCTCCTATGAGCTGAGCTAAATGGGGCTTAAAGAGCCCACCGAGGCGCCCGTCCAACCTCAGGAAAGTTCCAAGGTGAAAGGCAGCAAAGCCCAATAATCGAGTCTAGAACTGGTCAGAGCTGGGTGAGACTCCCAGCTACTCCTCTCCCTCACCTCTCCTAGCTGTGTGACCTCAGGTAAGCCACACCCCCTCCGATCCTTAGCCTCTTCATCTTCCGAAGAGGATCGCAACGGGCCTTCTTTATCCGGCTGCTGTGACTATTAAGTGGGATAATGTGTGTTATGCACTTGGCACTTGGGCCTGGCAAGCTCTCAGAGCTCAATAAATGGTGGCTGCTGCTATTATGATTATTACAGGGCCGGGATTGGATTCTGGCGCCCAGCAGCCTCCAGAGCCCTTAGCGAGAGAGGAGGGCCTGGTGACCTGAACTCGCCCAGCTCCTGGAGTGCCAGGGCCCCTCCTGTTACCCTCCCAAGCGCAGGGCCAGGCATCGTGGAACTGGGGCGGTCACAGCTCTCTCGGGGCTGACAACCCTTACACCCGCTGAGAAATAGGACACCCAACTCCACTGCGGTCTTCATCTCCAGCTGGGGCGCCAAGATGGGGCCTCAGTCCCGGGGTCGAGGCTCCTTCGGAACCTGTCATACCCGGAGCTGGACGCACCAGTGCGTCCTTCTCCGCTGCCAGCGCGTTGGCGTCCTCTTCCCGCACAAGGTAATTCACCAGCTCACGCGCGCTCCGCGCCCCCTCGGCGCACGCGCATCCCCGCCCCGCCCCCCCCTACCCCAGCCCGCGGGAAACTCCAGGAGCTCTGAGTGGGTCTCTCCAACTTGGTAAAAGGGAAAGCGCTGGGGGCGCCCTTCGCGGGGCGATGGCGGGCCTGAGCCCAGTACCTGTCCCTGGCCCCTCACGGATTCTGTAGGTGGGGCCCACTCCAGGGCCTTCTGCGTGGCTATGTAGCAGTGGCACTGGCTGTGGTGCGGGCCTGCGGAGTGGGTGAAGGTCTCGAGTTGATGGGTGCTGCCTCCCGCCCTTCAGTTTCCCGGGCCTGTGCCCAGGACTACTCAAAGCCTCCGTTTTCCCTTCTCAGCCCCAGGCTAAGGGGTCTCATTTACTGGACCCTGGAAACAGGTTCATGGATCCCTTGTGCCACATGCCTGTCTGTGCAGCCTCAGTTGAGCGGGAAAGGGCGTGTCCCTCCAGAATCTAGGGGACACTTACTCAGACCCCATCCTACCTGGACCAGGCAGGGACTCCCTGGGAGGAGTGGGCCTTGACTGAAGCGGCCCTCTACCAGCTGGGCTCAGGGCTGGGGTCCCGCAGTTACAGGCCAACGCTTTCTAGCACTAGGAGGCCCCATTAACTAGGCCGCCCGATGGAGGTGGGCGGTGGCACCTGGAGCTGACCAGCGGCGTGGGTCTTTGGGTAACGTGGCCTCAAGGGCCAGGGCTTTGAACAAACCACAGATTTCTGCAATATCAAAAGAGCTCTTAGTCACTAATATATGAGGGGAGAGGGGCCGTTGGTGAGAGAGGCTCTGCTTGGTTCCCATCAGTGGAGGATCAAAAAGCATTTGGTCAAAGAACCTTTAAATACCTTGAAAGGTAGGTGAGGCCTGTTCAATGGGCTCCAAGAGGGATTGAAACGCTGGTCTGAGCTGCCAGCAAAGCTGGCTTCAACCACAGAGTGCTGGGGGAAGGGGCGACCGAGGCAGAAGGGAGAAATGATGGCGGTAGACCTGGAGCCCACCCCCAGCACGATCCGAGAAGCACTGTATGGAGGCCGACTAGGGCAGAGAACGGGGTTCAGACAGAGCGGGGAGAGACCATGTAGGGCTCTTGGCCAGAGATTTTTATCCGGAGCCTGTAAGACTCCCCCACTCAATTATGGGGGAAATGTTATATCTATATTTGGATATGCATTTTTTTTTAAGAGAAGATAGGTCCATGGGGTTCATTAGATTCCCAAAGTAGTCCAAGGCCAAATAAAGATTAAACACCAACATCTTTATGGTACAGACCGGTAAACTGAGGCTCAGAAGATCTGAGAGATTTGTCCCAAGTCACTTGGCTTGTAATCAACAAGCCAAGGTGTTTCCACAGTGCATCCTGATCAGGGTGTGTCACAGTGGTCCCACGGCTCTCAGTCAGCTTCAGGGTCCCAGAGTTGCCCAAGACTGAGAAAGGTAGGGGGTGTCTCAAAACAGAGGCTAAGACCAAGATTTGGAATAAGGCTGGTGCTATCCCAAGCAGGGGCCGGGCAGGAGAAGGGGCACCAGCTTTCATCTTTGGGGGTGGCAAAGGGTTTGAGGGGCTGACACAGCACATGGTGAAGATGTCAGGGTGACCATGAAGAGAGACTCAGGGCCAGAATCTAGATGGGGAGGAGGTTACAGGGAGAAAGAAGGGGGAGAGCTGGGGCTGGGGAAGAGGCTTCTGGCAGGAGAATGATGCCGGCCCTGCAATATGGCCTGAAGATGAGGAATGGGGACCCAGGGTTACAGAAGGTCAGCTTGGGGAAGTGTCCTTGGTGCCTGGGGAGGCAAGAAAGATACCCAGCCCTTACCTTGCCATCTCCCCTGTATATTCACACTTACCTGTGTGATGCAATTATTAGCCCTGTTTCATTGATGAGAAAACTGAAGCCCAGAGATGTCAAGTAACTGGCCAAGGCCCAACAGCTAGCTGGTGGCAGAGGCAGAACCAGAGTTCAAGTCTAAGATTCTTCCCTGGATGCTGTGGGCTAGACCTGCATCTTTAGAATTGACCTCCAAAGCAGAGACCGGCAGAAGGGTGACAAGTGCAGACCCTTGGTGGGTCTCAAGACTTGGTGGTTACTAGGTCTAGAGAGGAGAGGTCACTGACCAGCAAGCATCGATTCAGTCCCCATTGTGACGATGTGGGCATAGAGATGGCTGCAGCTGCTTCTAGGGGGTTGCTACTGCATCCTCTCTGGGGAGGTGACGTCTGTGAATTTTATGTTTTTACCTTCTACAGGTTCTTGCCCTCTGTAGAGGAGGAAGAAGACGACTGGGGACAGGGTTAGCTGTAGGTACAGGGTCTCTGCAAGCCCTTGCTTCTGGTCTGGCACGTCAGTGGGCTCTGCTGTTGCCCTTTACAGCTGCCTTCTGGCTGGGCTCTGAGCCTGTCCCTCCTGGAACAGGCGGATGCTCAGTCTGCCTCTCTTGCCACATGGATGGTAGCAAGGAGAGAGGTGTATTTGTTCTGTCACGTGAGCTAGACAGCTTCCTCAGCATTTTTATTAATAATTCAGCCCATGGCCAAGGGGGTGGGGTAGAGGGGACAGGAGCCGTGGGGGACTGCAGCATTGGATGGAGATCAGGCCAGGTAGAGGCCAGAGGGGAACTCATGAGCCCTGCCTCCCAGCCGTGGCCTAGCAACAGAGCCAGGTGGCCTCAGGGGCCCTGTTTAGAAGAGTGCAGGCCTGGCATCTGCTCCTGAGGGACAGAACATCCCTCCCTGTTTCAAGTCCCTTCTGAAGCTGACCAGGACACCTGGGCCCTGATGACAGCACCAGATCGGAAAAGGGCCTGAGGGGTCCACAGCACGCAGTGTGGCAGTCCTTGGGGACCCAGGTGCTGTCAGCACTTCCTGCCACGTCATGGAACTCAGGACACAGGGGCCAGCAACATCACAGAATGAGACGGCCTCTCTGGGCCCCTCTCTACTGGGGGTGTGGGAGGGGAGAGGCGGAACACCAAAGGCCCAGGTCCTCGCCTACAGGGACAGGAGCTGAGGGGAGGAAAGGGATGATTCACACCCTCTAGGACCTGTTCACGCTCACAGACTTCATTTTTTGTCTGTGCCCAGTCCTCCATGACTGCTCAGAAGACAGAACTCACAGTGTCTTGACTCTCGTTGATGCTCCAGCAGGAGAGAGTAGCCTCTGGAAGAACTTCCCTGACAGGCAAAACATGGAAATAGGGAGTATGTGGTGCCTCTGCTAAGGAGAAACAAATAACAATAATGGCATTCAATATCTAGCAATAAATTCTCTGCTCCAAGTATCATTTTAAGTGCTTTAACTGAAGAAAATGGGTGCTATTATTATCTCCATTGTATGGAGGAGAAAACTGAGGCCCAGAGGTGTCAAGTAGTCTGCCCAGGGTCACACAGCTATGAATGACAGAACCACACAAATCTCTATATTTTTCTCTTTCCAATGACTCTGCACCCCCTAGACTGAAGTCCAGAGAAAGGGCGTCTTCGAAGCTTTCCCTGTGTCAGTGATAAAGGCAGGAAATAAAACTCACCCTAGATCTCAATACTTCAGAGCCTCAGTTTACACAGCGGTCTCTTGGGTTTGTCTGGCGTGTCTGAGGGATGGTCCAGCTCTGACATTCTGTAAGAATGGTTGTCTAATGCCTTCGGGGAGTGAAAGAGATTAGGATTTTATTTTTGTAAGGGACAGGCTGTAAGCTCTGGGATGAAAGAGGCCATGAGTCTTCCTGTGAATCTCACAGTGGTGTTGGCGAAAGGTTGGGAGTCAGGACCAAAGGTTGTGCTCCTGGCACTCTGATCAGTGCCCCGGGCTGTTAGCTCTGGGGCCTTTAGCTCCCTGGGTCAGGTCCTTCCCCTCTACAGGCCTTGTCTTGACACCATCTGTCACCCTAGGGGTGGCCTGAGTCATCTCTCAGATGTCCTCTCCCCCTCCAGTTCTGAAAAACTCCACCATTCTGGATGTTTATAAAGAGTTGCAGTGATGAATTCTGCCATTCTCTCTGGACAATCAGGTTGATGGGTAGGGAGATTCCTGAACAGGGGACCTTCTGTGTGGTGCCCCTTTGATGGGTGTATGGGGGTGGGGGGTGGGTAAGGGGACAGGGGGGTGGTAGGGGTGGGGGAAGGGGTGCACTATTTGCTTTTTACTAGGGTAATGAAAGAGGTAGCTGGGAGAGGGAGTGGGAGCAAGCCAGGCTGGAGACTCTGAGGTCTCAGCCTGCTGGCTTGGCTTTTGGGATTTGCCAAAAAGGGGTGTGTGGATAGCTCCTGGATTCTTGGCTGTGTGGAGGTGTATGAAACATAATGGCCCTTGACCAGGGGATGAGAGCTGAGATTTCTGGCCCCTGAGGAATTGTAGGCTGGAACCTACAAATGCCTTTTTCCCTTCCATTTTTAATTAGAACATTCAATCCAAGGAAATCTGTTCTCTACCGGAACAGTCTTCATGGAGGTTTGCTTGGAGGAATTTCTTTATCTGTTTCTCAACCGGAAAAGCTGTGGGTGGAGGTGTATGTGTGCATGTGCATGTGCATGTGTGTGTGTGTGTGTGTGTGTATTATTATGTAGTGAGATAAACACAGCATCTTTTGCAGTTCAAAAGGGAGGCATTAGAGAGAGCGTGTAGGGTAATGTGTGTGTGTGTGTATTATTATTGTGTGTGTGTGTGTGTGTGTGTTAGAGGGAGAACTTGACACAGAGGGTTTTCCACAGCGGATTCTGTATACTGCTTTCATCTATCAGTGGAGAATTGTGTGGCTGGATGTGAGCTGTGCAGTATAAAATCAGTTAAGTGTATTTCTCAGGTGGGAGTAGGAAACCTTGACTCTGGAAAGCCTGGCTCACCTGCGAACAGCATTCTCAGTGGAGGGAAGGGAGGGAAGGATGCTGCAGCGGGCCTGGGATAATGCCCTCCTGCTGACCCCCTTCAGTTCAGGGTAGAGGCAGGCCCTGTGCTGTGTGACCTGTCAGTGTATCTCCTTGTGTGGCAAGTGTCTTTGTATGCCTGTTTGTGTATTTGGGAGGGTGGGGGAGGAGGGCGCCGTCGTCGGTTAGGTGTGTGAATGTGTGCAGTGAGGTCTCTGTACCTGAAACCAGCAATGGCTTGGGTCCAGGCCCTTCGAATGCTTGGGAGAAGGCCCCTTCTCTTTCCTGCCACAGAATCAAACAGTTACGATTCTGCAAAGAAGAACTAGGCTTCGCCTGATTTGGACAGAGCTGAGCTGGCAGAGGGGCAGAGAGGGCCAAGAGAGCCTCAGGGTTGGGAGGGCAAGGAGAGGTTTCTTTTCTACCCCCTGAAGCTCTGGGCTCAAGTTAAGGGTGGGTGGGCAGTGGAGCTCTGCGGGAGAGGGATGAGCACAGGCTGTAAGGTCTGTTTTCTTCTTTTGTGGGACTGGATTAAGTGGGGAGGGTCACTAGGCCTAGTCCCCCACCGAGGGTGGCGATCTCAGACTTTTCCGCTCCACTTGGGTGCAAGCTCGGAGAATGGCCAGAGTAGCGGATCCAGGCTCAGCCAGGCAAAAAGAAAAATTCCACTCCTTGTTTTGGCACCTACCAGCCCGTCTCCCTGGGACCGTCGCGGTGTCGAGTCCCGAGCTGACGCTCTCGAGCCGCCACCAAGTGCAAAACCTGGAGTGGATTTCCACGCCTTTTGGGGCGGAGTCAAAGGGCACCTCCGCGGAGGTGGCGGACTCCGCGGCCCTGCCGGGTTCGAAGCCGCTGTCTCCAGGAGCGCACCCGCCGAGTGGGTCGCGCAGTGCGGGGCGACCCGCGAGCTCCAAGAACTCGGCGGGAGGGCGCCGTGCGCTCCCCGCGGGCGCTGCGCGCGGGCGGGGCGCCGGGCGGCGGCGGTGCCCTCGGGGCGGCTCGGGGCGGCGGCGGGCGCGGGCTGCAGTGCGGCGCGCGGCCGGCAGCGGGCAGCAGAGGGCGCAGGCGGTGGCGGCAGTCGTGGCCGCGGCGCTCGGCGGCGGGCGGGCGGCGCCGGCGGTGCCCCGGGCGCGCTCACACACTCACACACACCCCACACACCACCACCTGACCTCGTACACACACACTCACACACGCTCCGGCGCGCACACGCGGCGCCCGGGCCGTAGGGAGGAGGCTCGGCGGCGGCGGCGGCGGCGGCAGCGTGCTCGGCGGGCGGGCGGGAGGGCTGGCGGGCGGCCCCCGCTCCCCGGCTCCGCGGCTCCGTGCAGCCCGCGCGGCCCCCGCCCTCGGACCCGCCCCCGGGGGTCGCCCGGCCCCATGCCCTGCAGCGGCGGCGGAGCAGCGCGCGGCGGCGGGCGGCTCTGAGGAGCCCGAGGGAACCCGCGACGAGGGGACCATGTACCGGGACCCGGAGGCGGCCAGCCCAGGTAAGCGCGGCCCCGCGCGGGCTGGGGCTCCCCGCACCGCCGGGCAGGACGGCGGCAGCGCCGGGCGCCGTCTCGGACGGAGCCCCAGCCCGGGGCTGCTGTCTGTCACAGCGGCGCAGACTCACCCCCGGGGTCATCCCAGCCCCAGGGCTTGGGCTTGGGCTTGAGCGGCAGCGGCTCGGACCCCGGCCTCCCGCAGTCCCGGCACTGCCAGGCTGGGTGCCCGGCGCCGGCTTCGCAGTGTCCCCACAAGGACCTCCTCCACCACCACCACCCCCCACCCCAGCAGCCCAAGGACAACGTGTGTGGTGAAGCGAGGCGCCGCTGCCCCCGCAGGAGCCGGGCAGTGCCCTCAGAGACATCCCTGGGTCCCCAGCACCAGTGCCCGGGGAATGTCAGCGCTGGGGGACCCCAGGGCAAGGATCCCGAGAAGCTTTGGACCAAGGTTGTGGGCACAGGGGAGCGGAGTGACATCGGCGGTGTCAACTGTGAATTGAGAGGGTGCCAAGGGGCAAGTGGGAATCTGGTGCAGCAGCAGGGGAGAGGGCTCGGGAGGTGGGGGAACCGCAGGAGCGTCGGGGACGGAGGCAGGGGTACCTGAAGGGCAAGAGAGCCCGAGATGGATGAGGATGGGGATGCCAGCGGAGTGTTCTCCTGGGCTTGGGGAAGGGAGAAGCCAAGAACCCCAAACTCACTCCAGTCCTGTCCAGGGAAGGAGGGGGAGGGGCCGTGCTCCTTTGCATTTCTCTGGAGTCGGATCCCAGGGAGTGGCCTAGAGCTCACCGCTGCCCGGCATCCTGGCATCCTCTAAGCCGCGCCAGGAGCCTTTCCTCTTTCCTCGGGCAATCGCTCTGCCATTTCCTCCTTGGCCGCCGTTGCCTCCTCACGCAGTGCCCACCTGTAGGCAGGTCCCCTGCAATTCCTGCCCAGGCTCAGTGTCAGCCCCCACATGGGGTGCCCCACCCCAGGCCCAGCGCCCCCAGTGTGCCAGTTCTGGCAGCAGGGTCTCTTGATGACGCTAAAAGGATGACACCCTGTCTGAGGACTTGCTCCCAGATGAGAGCCTCTGGGCTTCCTGCTGCCACTGTTCTGGGCATGGGGGTTTTGCGGGGAGGGAAGAGCTCTAAGAGCCTCCACAGAAGGAGCCTAGAGCCCCAAGGCATTCGAAGGCACTTTAGTGGGCGCCTGCTTTGCCTGCTCTTGCCCTGGCCCCACTTTGCTCTTTCCCTCTGGGACAGCCTCAACTTGTCCCTGCCTCCTGAAGAGTCGGGTCTCACCCCCATCAAATCATCGCAGCTCAGCTGGTGCCAGGAATTGCGCTCACTCAGTGCTTGGGTATCAGAGTGAAGCAGATTCAGTCTCCCCTTCTAGAACCTCATCCCCATCTATGAATGTCCTAGGTGATTGCTGAAGGGACACTTCCTTTGGAAACCCCTGTCTTCATCTGTCTGGACCCAGGTCAGCCACCCGGGCATCTTCCCCCAAGAGGCTGCCAGCTTCCAGCACTGGGACCGAGGGCAGAGACAGTCTCCTGCTTGGATCACCCTCTCAGAAGCCAATAGCTTAGTTCAGAGACCAGCTCCGGAGTATGAGGATGGAAGGGGAGATGCAGTAAGGACACTCCCTTCCCCCTGCCGGCCAGGCTGGCAGCCTCCCCTCTCCCGTTAGGCTAGTGGCTTAGGGCTGTGCCCTCATCCCCTCTCCCTCCCTCTTCTCCCCTTCCAACCCTGGGTTCCATGACATCACCCCTCCTCCAGGCACCTCTGCCCTCTCCACGGAGGCCAACTTGATGTGCTTGGCACCTTCTGGGCAAAGGGCCTGGAACCCAGTGCAGGCAGGCCCTAGACCTTTTCTTCCTTCCTCTCCTCAAATGGGCCTCCCTGTCTGGGGTGGACATCTGTCTTGCCCACTCCCACTGCTGCTGCAGGGCCCACCAGTGCCATGGCAGGGGCAGCTCCGGGAAACAGACTGGCCTGAGGTCTTCTTCTCGCTGGGTGGGACAGTCATAGGCTGGAGACAGCAAAGTTTGCTTTTGCTCCTAGTTTCCTGGGGATCTGAGGGGCCAGAGACCTCACTCCGTTCTGTGCTCCCCTGGCATCCCTGTCCACCTCCTATAATCCCTACCAACTCACCCCAGGCCCCCAGACTCTGTTCCCCCAGCCAGGGCTATGTGTCCTCATCCCGCATTTCTGTTTTCCCATCTCTCCTTTGTCGGGCACCAGGGTGGGAATGAGATATGCAAATTAATTCCTGTATGATTCAGGCCAGTCCCTCTGGTCCCCCAGGGGCCAGTATTTTTTACATCCTGATCTCTTCAACCCAGGAACACCTGCGGCCCAGTTCTTAAAAAATTTTTTAATCTCCCGTCCTCTCCTGCTCCCCCATGTCCCAGGCTGGTTCCAGAGAGTCCCTGTGCTACCTCCTCCCTCAGCCCATTCACTCTGCAAGTCCCCGTAGGGCTCAGCCTACTGCTAAGACCCTTACCCGACAGGACAGGTACAGTTCCCTCCCACTCGGGCCCCTGACCCCCAGACAGTACTTTCCCAAATCAAGACTGAAGCAAGGGACTATGGGAACAAGCTGGAGCCCACTGAAGAATGAAGACCCCCATCAGCTTCTGCTCCAACTCTGCCTGGGCTCCCCCAGCCATGCCTGCAAACTCGTCTCTGCCCCCTTCTCTAGACACAGGCCCTCTTTCTGCACTCGGCCTTCATCCTCTGTTCCTACAGAAGCGGGCCTGGTCAGGCCTCCCTGTGTCCCTCTGATGCCTGTCCCCAGACCGGGCAGGGCCTCAGCAGGCCTGCAGGGGTCAGCGTTGCAGTGGGCAGGCAAGATGGCAGCAGGGAGGGAGGGAGGGAGAGGTGACCTTGCAGTGAGCCGGTGAGCAGGGCCAGAGAGGGAAAGTCTGGGCCTGTGCAGCAGTCTGGGGAGAGAGGTCAGGTCCTGAGGGCTGCCTGCCCTGCCCCCACCCTCTTTGAGCTTGTCTCTGGGGGTAGCAGTGCTGTCTCATCTGTTCCACCTGTTAGGGGGCTCTGCCCCCTACAGCAACTCTGCCAGTCAGGTCATTCCTAGGGAGTGTGGGGGCACTCTGCATTGGTCAGGGGGCCCTGCCATGGCAGGTCTCCTCTCTCAAGGCAGAAGAATCCATGAGATTGCCCAGACCACTGGGTACCCACTGAGCACAAGTTAGGGGCAGTGGCTGTTGGGTGATGTGTGGGATAGGAATTGGGGTACTGCTGAAAGGGCAGATCAGGGGTGCTATGAGGGTCCTCAGGGTTAGGGACCAGGGCTGGGGCATGGGGTTGTCCAAGGAGGACCATGTCTAACCATTTCACTGTCTAATGAGACTGTCGAACCATTTCATTGACAAACTTTCCCCGCTCCTTCATCTACCCATCCATCCTTCTGACCCCTCACCTGTCCATCTGCACAGGTCCAGACCTCCCTGGCCTGCATCCTGGGCTTGGGTCAGTCTGGGACTGAAGATCAAATGACCTCCCAATAGGCTGTAGCCCAGAAGGGACTCGGGGCTGACCAGGTCTGAAACGCAGGGCAAGAGGGATGGCTTCTGTGAGACTTAAATCAGGATAGCCAGTGATCTCAAGCTATAGTGTTTCCCATAGAGACAGAACCCCTTGGCCTTGGGTCATGTTGTTTAGTGGTCTTATGGGGACAGCTTGACCAATGGGCTGGGTGCTTAAGGACTGTGGGGTGGTGGGGAAGAACATAGCCCCAAAACCTCTCCTGATTGGGGAAGAGGGTCTAGAACAGGCTGGATTAGGGTGGGTCATACAGGCCGGCAGATGATAGGTGAGGGACAGCTGGAAGGCAGGGGAACAGGTGGGTGTCAGGTGAGCCAAGACAGGCCAGGCCCTGGGCAGCTGGGCCCTGCCCCTGGCTGACCCCAAGCTAAGGCCTAAGGGGCACGGAGGGCAACATAGAGTGCCAGTGGAGGGCTGCCCCCTCCAGCCTCGCTCTTGCAGGAGGTCTTTCGGGAAAGGCAGAGGAGGCGTGGGTGGTTCCCCGCTTCTTTTTCCCCACCCTCACTCCCCGCCCACCCCCTATTCTCTCAGGGACTTTGAATCCTTATTGAATCTGATGGACCGTTTTCAATAACTGCTTTTCCCAGGGGAGTAAGGCCAGAACAGCAGGGAGAGGAGTGGTGAGGGGGACTCATGGGGGACGGGAGGCCCAGTCCTAAGCGGGGGACTCTTGGCTGGAAGAGGAGTCAACTGCACAGCCTCCTCAGAAGCACCGAGGCCTCCCAGGCGGGCACCGGCAGCTTTGTGTGGAGCCAGCCCCCTTCTCAATGGGCAGTGCCTGGCAGGTGGCACACATGCAGCTGGCTGGTAAGGTCAGCTTTCTCTGTTGGGGAGGTCACTGGTCTGGCCAAGTGCCAGAGCCAGCCGGTGCCAGGCCCAGCCCAGGTGCCCGCCTGCCTTGCCAGGGAACCCCAGCCATTGGTGCCAGGCGAACTGTGCCAGTCCCATGGACATGGAAGTCCCTGACCTTCCAGGCAGCAGGGGCAGCCTTGCTGGGCCCTATCCAACTTGTGTCTGGAGGGCAGGGCTTTGGTCTCACCCAGCAGAGTTCCCCAAGGGTTGGAACAGAGTTGGCAGACAGCATAGAACCTGTGGAAGGGGCTGGATGGCGCCCAGAGCTGGCGCCTGGAATTCTGGACCAAGCTGGTCAAAAAGTCGGCTGGCATGTTGAGCCCGCTTTCGGGGGCTCTGCAGCTTTCACCACAAGGACCCCTTGAAAGAGGTGTGTCGCCTGTGGGGCTGGGCTGGAAGCCGGCTTGTGTCATGGCTGCATGTGGGGCCACAGCACCAGTGGGAAGGGAGGGTGGGGCCGATGGGGAGAAGCACTGTGCTGTGTCTGTACCTACGTGCCGTGTGGCGCGGGTAGAAGCTGGACGGCTGCCGTGAGAGCTGCGCTCATCTGAGAGCTGGGCCCGCTGTAAACAGCAGCTAATGAGTGTATTTGTAGCGAGGTGCGTGGAGGTGCGCAGGGAGCTGTGTCGGAAAGCGTTGGGGGAGGGTGCCTCCTTAGCCCTGGGGCCCTGTACCCAGCCAGGCGGGGCCTGTGCCCTCCAGGAGCCCTGCCTGTCCCCTGCCACACCCTCCCACCTGCCTGCTTGGCTGCCTCTGAGGCTTCCATCTGCTAGGAGCAGGGCTTCACCTGGCTGTCAGGCGTGCACCGGAGTGGAAGTGCCCTGCTGGAGCTTCGGTGTGTACGAACACGGGCATTTCCACGACGGCATGTGGGTCAGTCAGTGTGAGTGTGTTTGTGTGTGCCTATGTTTGGGTCTAACTGGACACGTCTGTGTGTCTGTGACTATGTTCGATTCTGCACGTGTATGTATGCACCCCTCCCTCAGATCCCTGAGAGGAAGACTGCCCCCCCCATCCTGGCAGTGGCCCTCTTCCTTCAGTACCCTTCCTGGAGTGCAGGAAGCTGGGGGCTCTCAGGCTGGCTGCAGGAGAAGAGGGAGTGACCCGTTCTGTGCGTCAGAGGAGGCAGCAGAGAGAGGGGCTCCAATAGTGGCTGCGTGTTTCAGAGCGAGGGAAGGGCTCGGGGCCTCAGCGCCCAGCTAGCCCTCGAGTTCTGGAGTCCTCGAAGCCCCTGAATGAAAAAAGAAGGGTGCCAAGGGGTCGGTCCCAGCAAGTGGGGGGGTCTCACAGTGCCGGTTGGTGCAGTGTGCATGCTGCCCCCAGCCAGGGCAGTGTGGTGTGGGGTGTGGGAGGCCATGAGGGGCGACTGCGTGAGGCCCTGCACAAGGGGACTGGAGGAGAGAGCTGTGTGGCTAATGTGTCCAATTAAATTACTTCAAACCCTGCTGCGGCAGCTGCTCCCGGCGGGGCCCTGGGTACAAATTGGATCCGTCTCATTACCATGGGGCGGTGTCAGCGGGGCCAGAGAGTGGTGGCCAGCTCAGTCAGCACACAGAGAGCCCTCTCCCTCTCTGTCCTACCTGGGCCCCGCTGTGACCCCCTCGAGCATTCGCTCACTCCAGCACTCCTCAGGTTCCCCGCATGCACCACGTTCAGATATTGGGGTGCCCTGCGTACCTCCTTACTACCCTGACCCCAACCCTGGCAGCTCAAGGGCCCTCTGAGCCCTCACTTTCTTTCCCCAGGAATGGGGATTTCATGCTTTGCAGGGGGTCCAGCCTAAGGAAGCCCTTTCAGGTCATCCAACACATCCTGTCCTCACCCCTGATAGTAACTATGCTGCGGTAATAACAGCAAATTCTTACTTGTGGAGGGCTCGGTGCGACCTGAATGCTTTATGTATGTGCAGCAGGGGGTGGCTTGCTTGAGCGAGGCTCTGGTGTGGAACAGCTGTCCATTCGAGCCCTGGCAGAGACACTTGCTGCTGTGTCCCTGGAGCAAGTTACTTTGGCCACAGTTTCCTACTCTGCGAAATGGGTATGATGACAGTTCTTGCCTCTCATGGGTCTGGAGGGTGAGGCAAAATGAGGCCGGAAGCATCTTAGCAGACAGTCCAGCACATTGTAAGCACTCAGGTGATCACTCCTGCACTGAGAGATTGGTGTGTGGGATGAGGGTTCCGGAAGCTTCGAGGAGGACATGCTTCTGCTTCAGCCCTGGTGGAGGAGGTGTAGGGGAGGGCTTTACCTAGGCAGGGTCGCCAGCTTCCATCAGAACAGCTGCATGGGGACTTGCAGTCAGAAGTCGGTTTGAGGTTCTGGCCACACTTCCTGACCCAGGAGTCTGAGCTTTGGGTCCAGAATAAGAGCTGGCCATGTGAGCAGGCAAGGGTGAGGCATTCAGTGTGATAGGGACGGCACAGGCAAAGGCCTGTAGGTATGACAAGTCTTGGTCAGTTGAGGCAGCAGTGAGTGCTTGAACATGGCTGGAGGGGAGGCCTCTGGGGAGCAGTTGTAGAAATTAAGGCCCAGGTAGGGTGGGCCAGATTATGAAGGTCCTGAATTCTGAAATAGGAAACCTAAAAAAATAGGATTTTTTTTTTTTAATTAGAGCAGTGGAGAGCCATGGGTGGCTCTCAAGCAGATCTCTGTGAAGAACTTTATTGCTGTGGTGGTGTAGAGGGTCCAGCTACACTGGGGTCCTGCCCTTGAAAGCTTGTGGGTAATGAGCAGTCAAGGGGGCAACCTGGTACAGGTGGGCATGGACAGACACCCCCAGGGGGCTTCCTTAGGGAGCCGGGGTATCAGGAAAAGCCTTCCAGGGAGGGGTATGGAGCCAAGGGAAGCAGTCTCAGGGCCTGGTGGCCGTAGTTAATGCTCCTGAGGGCAGGATTAGCACCCCATGCCCACCCCCACCCCCACCGTGGGCATCAGGGCCAGGCCCTTCCTGGAGGAGCCACGTGGCTCACGTTTTAGCTGCCAGGCCTCAGCTCTAGAGCCCTATCAGAGCCAACCTGTTTCCACGGCAACTAGGAGGGCCACCCCCACCCCCCCCACGGCCCCTGGCACAGGGGACCATTCCCAGCCGGGCATGGGTGCATCTTCTCACTTCCCGAGGGAGTCATCCCAGGGCAAACACCTCACACCTAGGTGCTGACAACACACGCATATTGGTATTTGGGTCCGTGTGCACATATGATGCATTCGTGTGCCCCGCAGCAGGAAGCAGGGAGGCAGAAATGGCCTACGTTGTCTGCCCACCTTAGCTGGGGATTTGCTCCCCTCAAGGAGAGGGCAGGTGAGCACCAGAGAGCCTGGTGCCAGGATGAACTGTAGTCCCCTTCTCAGTACGGAAAGCAGCCCAGGGAAGGAGGGGTTAAATGTATGTGCAGGTCAGAGAAAGTGGCAAGGGAGAATCACCTAGCAGTGCCTGGCGTGTCCTCAGACCACCACGTTTTCACATCCATCATTCCATTTCATCTTCATAGCAGCCCTGTGAGGAAGATGTCATTATTCCTGTTGCACAGATGAAGAAACTGAGGCCCAGAGAGGTGGAGTGTCTTACCAGGTCACGCAGTAGAGCAGGGGTGAGATTTCAAGTCAGCCTCACCCTAAAGCCTAGGTCTTAACCACTGGCCTACACTACCTAGTGCCTCCCTATCCCACTGGGATCCAAGCCAGCCTGTCTCTCAGCCTGTCACTTGGAAGGTTATGCTAGGAATTGTTACTGGCTGCAGAGCTGGACTCAGAGGGTGTTCCCCAGCACCTCCTTCAGTGCTCGAGATGTCCCTTAAAACCTTTGTTCTCAGGTCCTTGGAGTGGAGTGGAACCTCCTTCCCACCCTGTCCCCTCCCTCTCTACAGGCACCGTGGAAGGATCCTGTCACTCAAGGGGAGACACCCCTCACTCCCTGCTTGGCACCTGCCAGCCGTGGAGGAGCCTGTTGAATTGGCTGTGTGCCCCCCCAACCCCGTTCCTCCCTCTCCAGCCCCCGCCTGGTTGGGGAGGTGGGAAGGGAGCGATTTCACAGCCTGTCAGCTGAGGCCTAAAAATACCCGGAACTCTGAGATGCTTGGGCAGGGGGAGGAGAGAGCAGGGACCAGGGATGGGGTGTGTGGGGGGGTGCAATGGTAACTTGGCCAGAGAAGCCCTTGTGGCACCACAGTCCTGCTCAGGAGAGTTGGGCAAGGTCCCCAGGTTCCCCATCTGGCCCCACATCTAGCAATGATAGAGGAGGGTCATATCTGGGGTCCTGAGAACTCAGCTCTGGCACCCAGACCTAAGAGAGGGCTGAGTTTCAGACAGAAGCTGTGGACCCCAGGTTCCCCAGAGCCTCCGGTCGATGCCTCTTTCTCCCCCTCCACCCCCGGATTGGCTGGCATCTTCGGGCTGTGGGAGCTGGGCCTGTGCCTGCTTCCTTCCTGGAGAAGGTGCCCGCTCCTGTTAGGGGAGAAGCGTGAGGAAGGCAGCATGGATGGGGGTGCCGGCAGGTGCACGATGTGACGTGTGAGCCACCCAGGCACCAGGCGAGGAGCAGAGGAGAAGGGGTGTGGTGACCCATGTCACTGCCACGTGGCTGTGTGCTGAGACGTGGCACAGGGCCCCCACAAGTCAGCCGGTGCCCAGAAAGGGGGATGGGTGTGTGTGCGGACCTGCCGGAGTTGACCTGTTCTTGGTGCCGGAATGCTTGTGGGAATGTATGACCGAGTGCCTATTCCAGACAGCAATTGGGTTGAACGCGCAGGAGCAGGTATGGAGGCAAACACATGTACCATACAGACCCATGATGCTGCGTGTGCTTCTCATGTGGAAACATGATGGCATGTATGCCTGTGCAGAGGGATATAAGTAGACCTCTCTGGGGCACCGAGCAGGGGCTGAGAAAGTCATTTGGGAAATAATGTGGCGTGGCAGCCAGAGCGGGGACTCTTGACTCCAAAGTAATGGGGTTAAAATCCCAGCTCGTCTGTGTATTGATCAGCTTTCTGACCGTGGGCAAGTTAACCCCTCATTACAACATTTCCCCATTTGTAAAATGGAGACAATAATAGCACCTACTTCAGAGGGTGGCTGGGAGGATTCGATGAGTTAATGTAAGTAAACTGCCAAGAACCGGGCCTGTTACACAGTTAGCACCGTCTGTGTGCTATTTCTCATTATCTGGTCCTCCTCTCTGATGATGTAAGTGGGAGCACCAAGTTCAGAGAGGACAAGTGACCTGCCCAAAGTCACACGGTAAGTTGGTGGCAGAACCCAAACTAGAACCCAGACTCTAGCACCTTAAGACAGGGCTTGTTCAAGTGTGGGACCTCCTGACACTGCCCCCGCTTTGGGCCACAAGAAGCCCCCACAACACAGGATTGTTACCCCGTTGACTTCTGGGGCCTAAATTCTGCCAGGGCTGGGCCGGGATCTTGAGAGCTCAGGGATCTGAGCATCGTTAGGTAATATCGGGGTGGAGGGGTCCTCAGGGCGGTGGCCGGCTGCTTGAGTCGGAAACATGGCACTGGTTAGCCTGTAGACGTGGCCAGTGACTCAACCGTCCTGAGTCTCAGTTTCTCCCCTCTAATGAAATAATAATGATACATACTTTGTCGGGTTATTGTGGAGATTAAATGGGATCCTGCATGTAACATCTTATGTGGCTGGAACACTGTACCCAGTAAGTGCTCAATAATGTCCGCTGCGATTATAACGCATGTGGAACCTTCCCGCCCAGTGCTCCATAAATGGTGACTTCCTGTGTTTCCCTTCCAGCCCCTGGCTACCCTTGCTTCCTTCCACCTGCTATGCCACACTCCACAGGGCTTAAACTGATCAGGGACTGACTTGCTGGCAACCAAGACCTGTCTTTATCTCCTGTTACTGGCTTTGCCCAGGAGGGAACAGGACCCTGAGCCCTCTATATCTGGCTTCATCACTCACTTGCTACATGACCTTGGACAAGCACTGTTTCCTCTCTGGGCCTTGATCCTCCCTCTATTAAAGTGGGGAGGTTTTACAGAGGGCGTCCCAGAACCTCCTGGTCATGTTGCTGTGTGACCCAGGAGGGTCCCTGGCTCAGCCCACTGGAGAGGGTGGCAGGTTGGCAGGAAGAGAGGTGGGCTGGCTGCCCTGAGTGTGAATGGAGCATCCGGCCACCTGAGCCGGCTGGTGGCCTGCCATCATGCCCGCCTGTACCTGTGGATGCGTAGGAGGGCATGCAGGCCCGACTGGCTTGGCACTGACATTGGGGGAGGCTCAAGGACAATGACGTAGAGAGAGCCCTTTTTGGGGCTCTGGGAGCTGCCACTCCAGCCGTCCTCCCCTGCTTTCCTCCCCTTCTCTCCAGGGCTTTTCTTGAGCAGTTCCTCCTTCCTCCCTGTCCTTCCTCTCTCCTTCCCCTTCCTGGAGTCTCCCAGTATCACCCCCTCTCTGCCTCTTCCACTTCTAGAATCTTGACCATTTGCCAGGGTGTTTTCTTCCTCCCTCTCCCTCCGCAGAGGGGAGATCTCTCCCCTCTCCTCTGTCTCTCTGCTTCCTGAGATACCTCTTTTTTCCTTCATACAACATGGCACGTGTCTTGGTTTCTCTGGAACTTCCTGGCTCGCCCTGCTGCTCCTGAGCCTAGGTCTCTCCTTTACTCTGCAGGCCATGTCGAGGCTCCTTCTTGCTTCTTAGACCCTGGCTCTCTCCCACTTCAGAGTCCTTCCCTCCCCAGCATCCCCACCTCCCGTCTTTCAGTTCCTTGAAGCTCCTTGCTCCTCCATCAGCCCCGCTGCCCTCAAAAGTTTCCTGACCTCTTTCAGCCGATGGGGCTGACCCAGGCAGTTTCTGTGGCTGGTGCTGCTACCCTGTACCTCAACAACCCTCTGCCCCTGTGAGTTGAGAAAAGGGGTCAGCGCAGGGCCCAGGGACTGGCAGCCTTGCCTCCTAATTAGCAGGAAGTAATTGCCTGGAAAAAATTTCATTTAGAATGAAACATTGAGACTCCAAGTTAGAGCCAAGCCAACTGATGGGCACTAGGGAGCAGGAGGAGGGAAATAACCCAGGTCAGGGACTCAGGAAGCCCCTCAGGAGATGAAGGCCCTTAGGACTCCCTCCCAGGGTTGCTCCCAGGACCCCAGCCTTGGAGAGGAGGGCAGAGAGCACTGGGCTCCAAGTCCCACCATCTTCATCTGAGTTTTCTGGCTCCACTACTTACTGTGTGACTTGGGGCAAGCTACTTATTCCTTTGAGCCTTAGTTTTCACTCTTGTAAAATCATAAGAGGGCCTCAGTATCACGAGGGTTGATTTGGACAGTGGCTATGAAAACACTTTGCAGGCTGTAAAGTGCTGTGGGAGTGTACGTTGTCATTGTCTTCTTCCATGTGGCTCTCAGCTGAGATGTGAGAATAATGGAGGAATGGGTGGTCTTGGAAATACTGGAGGGGCATCAAGACTCCCAGAACATGGAAGGATGGTGAGGTGGATCTAGCTGAGCTGCAAGATTAAAGGGAGAAAGATGTGGTTTCCCATGCCAGTCTTACCACGCACCAGCTGCACCACCCTGAGTGGTCACCTCACCTCTCCAAACTCCACTTTCTTCTTCTGTCGGATGCTGATCGTTACGCTTCCTCTCGAGGCGGGGCGAAGGGGGTGGTGGTTGTAAGGCTAAATGAAATAATGTTTGCAGAGCTCTTAGCACAGTGCTTGGCCTATAGTAAGTGCTCAATAAATGCCATTAGCTATAGTATCTGCTGTAATTAAAGGCTATGCTCTTTACTCCCTGCCTGACTCCAGAGAAGCTGTGATTTTGAGTGTTGTCTTCAAATGGTTTTATTTGTTTTGCTTTTTCCCCTTTTCTGAAAGAGGGAAATTTTTATACCCAGTGAGACTAATATCAAGCAGTCCCTAGAAACACCAAGCAGATCTGCTTCTCAAAGAGCCCCCACCTGTGGGGTAGGGGGACAAGAGTGGGCTGCAGCTGTGGCCTTCTTCCCCGACCCCCACTTTTGCCTGGGGAGGGGCTGTGGGCAACTTTCTTATCAGGGCAGGTATGATGTAGGGATCCTCTGCCCCGGGGGAGGGATATTACAGGCCTTTGTATTCATCTTGGTAGGACTGGCCCTGCAGTAGGAGGGAAGGTTGTGTTTGTTTAAACAGGTCTACCCGACTGGCCTTGGACGAGGGAGCAGGAAGTTTCATCTGGCCTGGCCATCTGGGTTGAATCTTTAATGTGAACCAGGCAGCAGGCCCCCAGGCCGCTGGAACACATTTGGAGCATTGGGGTGTTGGGCAGTGCTGCAAGCTCTGAGTGGCAGATTGCCCCGGAAGGGGTAGGGGGCGGCGGGGCCGGACCGTCTGCCACTTCTTCCCCACTCGCCCCGCGCCACCACTGGGGGCCTTCTGCGCTCCTGTTCTGAGCGCAGTACCCGCGCTCGCCTTCAGGAGGCAGTGCGGCAGGCTCCCCTCGAGGGCGTGGGATGTGGCATTTACATTAGCGGGGAGACTCTTTTTGTCTGGAGTCGTACTGCTGACTGGGTCCTTGGCATCAGAGGACCTCACCGGGTGGGAAAGGAGATCCTGAGGTCGGTTGGTCGCTGGCTGGGCTTCAGTTTGGGGTTGATCAGGGAGGAATTGGCAGAGGAAGGTAGGGCCATTATGCTGCAGCCCTGAAAACGGTTCCGGTCGGTTAGATCTGGCTCATCAGAGGCAAGCAAAAGGTGGCCTGGAGGAAGGCTCAGTCCCAGGACTGAGTTCAGTTTCAGCACCAAGGACAGCGGAGGAGCGGCTGGCGGTTGTTTCAGCACGTGGACAGAGCTCAGGGCGGCTGCTCAGTTTAACCTTTGTGATGCGAATGATACTCCAGAATATGGTAGAATGGCACTTCCGATAGGGAATCTCAGACACCCTGTATTCCAACGAGGCGATTTAGGACCAGAAAGTTGAGTTAGTTGTCTAAGGTCACACAGCCGCAATGACACAGTGGGTGGCAGAACTGGACTCAGAACCCCAATCCCTTTTCATCCATCTCTCCCACAACTGGATTCCCACTAATCCCCCTCCTTTCTAAGCACCTCTGGGAGCAGCTTCACATTATGTTGCATCCCTGAGAGCTCTGGCAAAGATTAAGCGTATCCCCTCTCCCACTAAAACCCCGGGTCAAGAATCTGCATCTCAGGATGGAAGATTCCTAGCACCGATGGCTTTCATGTCTTCCAGCCTCAGGTGGGAGGGTGTCAGGGCAGGACAGGTGCCCTGGCCTGTAAGGAAGCCTGTGACTTGGGGAGGTAAAATTGAGTCATCGGCATGAGGAACTCTTAAGTGCTCTGAGATCCTCGAATAAAATATTGCACACCATTCCCACCCCAGCTTCTTTGCAGCTGTGTATTATTAATAACAATAAGATGCTGATTTAGGCCAAGGCACAACAATGTATTATTCATAGGAGTAACTAGTGGTCAAGACCTGCACTTAATCCTCACACGTCCGTGATCCTGCCCCCACTCCACACTCCTGGCAGAGAAGCCCTCTATCTGAGCTCCTTTCCTGGGCTCCTGCTGCTCTGATGGACATGATCGTTGTTTTCATGGCCATGCAGGCAGCTCATCAGCTTTGGGATAGAGGTGGGTGATGAGGATGGCAGTTTCCAGGCTAACTCCTGGCTGGACACCCTTCAGCTTGTGCTCTCTACCCAGAGCTGGCACCTGGCCCATTTTGTCCCGAATGGCTTTAACCCTGATGACTTCTGGACTCAGCAGCTTTTTGGGGTCTGTAGATGGCTTGTCTCCCCATCCCTCTCTTTTGAGGCTGAACACTAAAGCCAGACACACCAGGCTTCCCTAAGCCAGGAATTGTGGGAAGTGGGGGTGGCAGTGGTGAGGGAAGGGGATCACCAGGGAGAAGATACCCCCGTCACCTCCATTAAGTATGACAATGGATGTGAAATCCTCCGTAAACTGTTCTGCGCTGAACAAATGTGAGCCATCATTACAAAAGCCATGTTGTCTGCTAGAAGACAGAGCAGAGGTAAAGAAGGTGTGGATGAGGCCCTCACAGCTCACCAGGCCCTGCTCCCTGATGAGGAGTCGAAGTGCTTGTGGATCTTGACATGTCCCCATTCAATTTCTTGCTGGAACAGCTCCTGGCCCATCCGGATAATCCTTCATTCGCTGTTTACTCACTTGGCATCTCCTCTGAATTCTAAACCGTCTGCATCCAGCCGGCCTCTGCGGCCCCTGCCAGTGCTCTCTCTCTAGCTCACTCACACATTATCTGTTTTTATTACAGTCAAGGTTGAGACTTGCTAGTGCTAAGCCCCTATTTTCAGCTAGTCCTAACTTTCCAAAACAATTCCCCTCAGGCCTCCTCTTTCGCCAGCCTTGTTCCTGCCCCAGGTGAGGCTGGAGGGGTTGTGGGTACCTCCAGTGTTTTTCGAAGGACACTCAGAGAGACTGTCTGGAGAGCATGGGGGGAGGGCCATGGCTCAGCTTTCCTGGGAAATGAGTGCCTGGATCTCTCTGCCTTTTTCTTTGTTTCCTTCTGCCCGCCCAATCTCATTTTCTTTTTCCCGTAGCAAGAAATGAGCTACCCCTATTCCCAAAGTGGGTGGCCCGGAGCAGGGAGTTTTAGAGTGGAGAGAGGGCAGAAAATTTGTCATGACGGGAGGCCTGGCAGTTTGCCCGGCTGTCTGGGGTTCAGAGTTTAGCTCATTGCTTTTCTGTTGCTATCTCCCCAACTATGCCTTTTCTAGCTTTCTTAAGTGTGTTGGTTTGAGAGGAGGGATGGAGGCACCAAAAATGTACCCCCCTTCCCATGCCCAGATAGCTCTGGGGCTGCTAAGCTCTGCACTTGTAAATGCCCTCCCACCTTCCAGCTGCTCTGCATGCACGTGGAGGGGTGCTTCCTATGGAAATCTGTGGCTCCAGCTTTCACTGCTTTCCACCTGAAATGTCATCATGCAGCCACCAAAGAATGGGGGGAGGTGCTGGGGCATGATACGTCCTGGTGCAGAATGAGGTGGGAGGAGGCGGGATCAGGAAGGGAACACTCTGGCAGATGTAGCCCCAGCCACCCCCAACATCACTCTGCTTTATTTCTGAAATAGTAGTTGCACCCTAGTCAGCACAAGAGACAGGGCCCTAAGCAAGTCCTCTGGCACCCTGCCCTCCATTTCTCCCCGTTCCCACTCTGTCCAGCCCCAGGTGCCCAACCCCCTACCTGTTCTGAGACCTTTAGGTGAACTGAGCATCTCTCTAATGAGTGCTTTACTAAGGCCAAGGGCTGGGCTGGTGGATGGAGGAAGAAGCCCCAGGAAAGGTATGTGTGTGATCAGGTTCTCTTCAGTGCTTGGGGTAAACAGACATGGCTTTCTTTGGTAAAATTTTTGGGGAAGCAGAAGTTCTTTCTCCAGCTGTATTTTGTGTTCACTCGGTTTCTTTCTTCTTTTCCTGCTATCCTTGGAGCCACTCATTTCAAGGCTTAGCTCCTGAGGGATGGAACAGAATGAGAGCTACATGGTTTGGGGTCTTACAGACTCCAAGTCTAATCCTGGCATTGCCTGGCTTCTGCTGTGTGCACTTGGGCAGATACCTAACCCTCTGAGCCTCAGTTTCCTTTGTAAAATGAGCATAAGCGTATTCACCTTCAGACAGGTGCTGAGGATTGTGGACACAGGTTGGTGTTGAGCGTACATTAGTCGCCACAATCAAAATGCTTGGGATGAAGAGTGAGGGCCTGGGATCTGGAGGTGCCCGAAAGAGGGAAGCAGTCTAGGCTGGGAGGGTGTGGGGGCGACAGGACAACTTTGGAAGGGCTAGATATGAGGACTGTGCATGTCACCATCTGAGAGCGTAAGAACGAGCGAATTCTGGGGGAAAGAGCCGATGTGCACAGATTTCCAGTGTGTCTGGCAGCTTCTCTGAATTGTCCTGGGCTGTGGCAGACCCCCAGCAGTGGGGAGACAGGACTGTACGCCACTGGTCCTGCTTGAGGAACCAGACTACCCCCTCCAAGAAAGGCTAGGTGGACAGAGGGTCAGTTAATTCACATTTGGAGAAGGAAGAGACTGCTGTGAGTGTATGTCATCAGGGAGGGCTTCCTGGAAGAGGGGGGCTTCCCTGGGGCCTTGAATAATTGAATGTTCAGCACTTACTTACCCAGCCTCTCCTGTGTACCAGACCTTAGGCCACAGAGATGAGTGATCTGGGGTTTCAGCCCTCCAGGAGCTCCCATTGGGGAAAGACAATTAACCCAAGGAAGAATTGCCATAGTTCTAGAAGAAATAGAAGGAAATGTGGGAAGGAATGAAGGCTATCTTCATCTAGGGATCTCGAGGGTAGAGAATAGGCGGAAGGGCATTCCTGGAAGAGGCAACAGCTTATGCAAAGCCTCAGGTGTGAAAGACGGCCTGCTCGATGGAAGGAGAAAGTTGAGTGTGGCTCGGTCATACAATGTAGCATATTACAGAATGCCGTCACATCCTTCAGCTGTAGCTGTGGTAAAGGACAGGCTCAAGTTGCCTTAATTCTCCATGCCTGTTTCTTCCTCTGTGAAATAGGAATAATAATAGTTCAAGGTTGTGGAGATCACACAAGATGGTGCATATAAACTTCCTGGCACAATGTTTGCCACAAAAGACGTGTGCTCAATTAATGTGAGCTGTTATTTGATCCTCACAGGACCCCAGCAGGGGAAGTCAGGGGTTATTCTCATCATTTGAAGGTAAAGCACTTAGGCCCATAATGGGCCATGTCAGGGTCATGCCAGGGGCAGAGGTGGGACTTGAATTCAGGTCATTTGCCTCCAAGTCTACTTCCTGTCCCACTGCTCTGCCTCAGAAGGACAGACAGGCTTCAAGTAAACAAATAATGGACGTAGAGAGAGAATTCCAGGCTAGAGGAAGTGCATCAACACTTAGGCCCTGTAGACAGCCGAGTGGGCCATGGCCATGAGTGACCATGCACGTGTGTGTGTGAATGTAAGCATGGGTGTTGGGCAAGGACTGAGTCTCTGTGGTGCGTGCGCACGTGTGTGTGTGTGTGTGTGTGTGTAGAGAGAGAGAGAGAGCGTGCACCACGGATGTCAGTGCCTGTGGCCTGTGTATGTGTGTACCTGTTCCCCCTCTGGCTCTCCTCTCGTTCCCCCTGGGTAGCTGGTGAGCTTGCCCTCAGTAGTTCATTCCCTCTCCAGTAGCTCCCCAGGGCATCCCAGCAGCCAGCAGCCCTGTTTGATTCTGTTCATCCATAAATCATGGCTTGCTAAGGAGATGAGAAGGAATTTGGAGTGGGAGCAGAGCCCCGGCAAGGGATGGGGTCAGGTCTACAGTTCACACCTGGAACCCAGCCTGGCTTCCAGCTGTCGCCCCTACCCCAACCTCCTGTTCCTCAGCCCTCCCCATTCCTTTCCGTGGGTATTCGCTGATGCCTGCTTTTGGTCAAGTGCTGGGCCAGGGATCCTAAGGCAGGGATGGGGGAGTCGGGCGTGTGTACAGAATTGAGTGAGACATGACCCCAGGTCTCTCTTGTCCTGTGGGGAAAAGTAGATGCATATCTAATTCAGTATTTCATTCAACAGTCAGTGAGTGCCAGCTCGGTGCCCCAGATGTCTCTAATACCGAGCGAAACGTGGTAATGCTATGATAACAGCAAGCATTTATTGCCTGCTTATACTGTGTCAGGCACTGTGCTAAGCACGTTATATGTGCTAATTCCTTTAAACCTCACAGTAGTCCTATGAGGCCTGTGCTATTATTAGCCTCCATTTACAGATGGGGAAACCAAGGCACACAGAGATTCGGTCACTCAGCTTGGAAGAATAAGAGCCAAAATTTGAGACCAGACAGTTAATCACTGGCTCCAGAGCCTTGGCACTTAATCACTGCACCCTAAAAGAAAGGCACAGGCACAGCGTCAGGTGAGCTTGGAGGTAGGAGAAGGTAATTCCTTTCTGGGGAGATTATAGAAAGCTTCTTGGAGGCTGTACTTTTTATCTGAGTATACAAAAATCAGGACTTGTCAGGCAAAAATGAGCATGGGGGAAGAATGCAAGGGGTCCAGTGTGTTGATGATATTCTTCGTGTGTGTGTGTGTGTGTGTGTAAAGAGAGGTTCTCAAACTCTCTCGCTGCAGCCTCTCTCATCTTGTTTGAGTGACAAGGTCGATAACATGCAAGTATTGAACATTCAACAAATATTTACTGAGTGCCTCCCATGTGTCAGCCTGTTACAGACAATCCTGGGATGAGCAAAGCAGATACAGCCCCTGCCTTCATGGACCCCTGGAGTCTGGCACACAGTAGATGCTTAATAAACGGCAGCCTCCGTTATTATTCCTAGAGGTCTAGTATTCTTCCTCACTCATTCTTTCAACAAGAATTTATTGAGCACCTACTATATGCTCTGCTCCGTCCTCGGTGCCAGGAAGACAGCAGTGAACAGGACAGCAAGCACTGCCCTCATGGAGCTGACACACTAGAGGGGAAGCCTGTGCGTGAGCACCTTGTCCACCCTAAGACGTGGGCCACCTCCTAGAGTACACGGGCTTTACGTTGAGAGCTCCTTGGGGAGTGGCATGATCAGGAGCACGGGCTCTGCCCACAGGACTGGCAAAGTCTGTAGGACTCTGTTAGATTATCATTAATCCTGAGCTCTAATCGGCTGACATCCCTGCCACAGGCCTGGGCAGAGGGGCAGCGATGTGCCTGAGCTCACACCTCACTCCCAGGATGCCTCTGGGATTGGACCTAGGAGACCTGTTTCTCCTGGCTCACCCTGCCTCCCAGGTCATCTGTCTGCCCTTGTCTGTCTCACCCCCTGGGGCCCAGGATGTCTCCTCTGCCTCAAGATAGGTCGTGGAATTCAGCTCTGTCAAAAGGCTGACTAGAGCTGCAATATTTTCTTTCCCCAAATGTTAATATGCTGATGCTAAGAGGACTTGAAACCATATATGTCATCGGAGGAAGGGTTTAGAAGGGCTGGGACAGCTTTGCCTAGAGAAAACTGGAGGGGGACATGAGAGCTGTCGGCAAAGATTTGGAGGCCTGTCATGTGGCAGAGGGAGCCGACTCGTTCCCAGCAGTTCCAGAGGGCAAGCATAGGACCATGAGGGCAAGTTCTAGGGGGACAGATTCAGCTCAGTGCAAGGCACAGCAGCTATGCCTATAACTATGCCCATCCACGGAGGGCCTGCCTCTTGCAGAAGCAGCTTCCTGTCACCAACGCGGCTATCCAGGGGGTTCGTGGACTGATGGGGCCGAACCTCATGACTTCCAAGGTCTCTTTCATCCTGAGTGACTCTATGCTCTGGGAATGGTTTCATTCTGGCTGGCAGGTGAGAACATGCTTGTTCCCCTTGATGGCAATATCAAGTGTTGGCTGGGGACATCTTGTCACTTTTGTTCACAGCCTCAACACAGTTTGCAATGGCAAGTGTTTGTCTCACCCTGGCTTCAAGGGCTGTTCGGGGGATGCTGCGGGGCCTGAAGATCTTGGAGGGAAGGGCTCAGCTGTCTGGAAGATGACGGCATCCACCCATGCTGCGGGGGATCCCAGGGTCACCAATCCCAAGGGGCTCAGTTTTCCTTAGCAACATATCTCTTTCTTCAAATGGAATTGTCTGCAAAAGCCCAAGATGTGAAACAGGGAAATGATGCTACTTTGATTGAAGAGGCCTTGAGAGATCACAGCCTCATCCACTCAGCATCCACCTCCATATCCATATCCCCTGCGGAACTCCTGGGAACTCTAGGGGATCCCAAGAGCACTCCAAGCAGAGTGCAGACTCCGAGCCAGACTGCCCGGGTTCAAACCCTGGCTCCACCACCTATCGGAAAGACCTTGGACGAGGTACTTGACCGCTCTGTTCCTCAGTTTCCCCATCTGTAAAATGGGGATAATCATAATGCTTACCTCAGTTGCGGTGAAGACCGAGTCGTTACCTCAGTTGGAACACCTAGGACACCTGCTCATCATCAGAGTGGGGAAGGGTCAGATCTTCCACAAATGGAAGCACTGACCTCCGCGAGATGCAACGCCTTGCCCACGGCCACATAGTGGGTTAGTGACCAGAATAGGGCCTCAGCCTGCTGCTCCTGGACTCCAAGCCCAGTGCTCATTCTGCATGCCACAGAAGGCTCATTGCTTAAGATGGGCATTCCCTGGGACTCTGGGGACCATTCAGAGGGTGCTCACTGGCTTCTGGAATTGACAGGCTCTGTCTTAAGGGACTCTCCAGCCTACAGCAGAGGTTGACAAGCAGCTTTTGAAAAGGACCTTGTTTGGCAAAGAGAGGAGGAAGCTCCACGGAGGTGACCCCTTTGAGAATCGCCCCACGGCCAGGAGCTGTGTGTGTGTGGAGAGGAAACCTTCTACCACAGCAAGACGACGACTAGGTCATGAGCTTGCTGACACCCACTCTGGTCTCGCTCATCCGCTGCTCATAAACTTCCCATGACTCCCACGGCCTCTCCTACAACAAGCCCCTCAGCCTGAGAGACAAGCCCCTTCCGCATCAGGTCGTACCCCCATCCCCAGCCTGGTCTCCACACTTCACTTCCCATGATTTAGTCCACCTCCTCAGACAGCGTGCCCGACACTTCTTACCCCGTCCTTGACTTTGCTCTTGCTGTTCCCTTTACCCTCACCTCACCCCCATGCCCCAACCACACCATATACCACCTCCTCAGGGGAGCCTTCCCAGATCTCTCCCTAGTCCAGCAATCACTTCTTCATTCATGCTCCCAGCGCCCTCCGTTTACACCTGTGACAAAACAGACGCCGACAACCCCAGTAGTCATACCTGTCTATGGAATGCTAACAACAATCCCACGGAGGGATGCTGTTTTTAGCTTCAGTTTATAAAAGAGAAAATGAAGACACTGAGGGGTTAGGACACTTGTCCAAGGCCACACAGCTATTAAGAGACAGAGGCTTGTCATCTATAATTGGAAAATAAATTTAAAAGAGTACATATAGAGAGAGGCAGAGGCCGTACTCAACCTTGGGTCTGTTCTTGGGCATTTTGGAGGCTGGTGCCCCAGGCTGGTGTGCTGCCACTCGCTGGTTCTGGAGCATCCAACATGCTAAGAAACAGTTAGCTGAATTCTTGCCTGTCCCCTGTGCCTCCTGGTAGATTCTCAATAGATGGCGGTTGAAGAAAGCTCAGCCCAAGAATGGAATTTACTTTACTGGAAAGGGAGTTCAACAACCCACACGACACGCCCAGGCCCTCCCACTGGTGCAGGGGCAGTTCCTGGAGAGAGCTGTAAGAAGCGCAGGCCCCCTTCCCGGAGCCACACTTGCTCATCTCCTTACCGCCGTCCTGCGTCTTGGGGCCCTGGTCGCATGCCTGCGGTATTATGGCCATCACTCTCCCCACTCGTCCCCACCCCGTCCCTCAGAAGCCTGGAGGTTTACGGTGGAGGCCTCCCATGTGGCCTGAGAACTTTGGCGGATGTAGATGTACTCCTCCACCCAGGGGAGGGAAGGGCAGGACCCGTTCTTTGGTGTCTGCAGATTGTCCGGGTCAGAGCTCCCCCGTGCTGTGGGCCCTGATGTTGACAGTGAACAGGGTACAGGGCCTTCCTGGGGGCTGAGGCTGCAGACTCAGGACAAGAGAAAGTTTAGTTGGCCTGGCTGGTAGATAGGTGGGGGCCGGGTAAGGGTGGCCTTTTCCCACAGCTGGGAGGCTCAGGAAATTGGGGAGGGAGAGGTGGAGCCCAAGCAGGATTCTAGGGAGAGCGGGTAGTGAACCAGGTGCCCGGGGTGCTGACGTGGGGGTGGGAGGCAGCTCTGGGGTTCCTGAGAGCTCGGGATGACCTCTGGGCCCTCCTCCTGAGGCCCTACAGCGAAGCAAGAGAAATTGGAGCCCAGAAGCTAAAACCACAGGAACCAGGACCAGACAGCTATTGTCAGCTCTTAATTACCACTGTCACTAGCACCAAAAAGCCCACACAGGCTTCTCTGTAAATAAACAGTGGCTCCTTGACTTGAGGACACATCCCAGTGCAACATATTTACAGTGCACATGTGATCTATGCCGTTTCCTGCTCGACTCCCCCACACTATCATTTCTGGTCAAGTTTTGCCTTCTTTACGTTTGGTTCGGGCTCATGTTTACAACCACCTGTGAGAAGGCAAGGAGGAGGTTTAATCTGCATTGCAGGGGAGAAGATAGTAGTTATGTGACTCGTCCAAAGCCACACAGAGAGCAAGAGGTGAGATCTGCACAGAAACCTGGGATTTTCCTCCCAGGACAGGTCCCTGAGCATTTCCACTCCTGAAGTATAGGACCCTGAGCTCCTGGAGTGGAAGCTGCCTCTCGGCCCCCGTGAGCGGTTAGAAGGTTGTAAACGAGGAGCTCAGGGACGGAGGGATGAGGGGGTGTGGTGTGCGGATGCTAGCTGGGGGGGCTTCCAGCCCAAGGAAAGCCGGGCTAAAGGGAGTGAGGGCTGATCAGAGGGTTCCAGAGATTTCCTCTTTGACTCCGCACAGACTGTCGAGTCTTGGCCAGGCACTTAAGAAGGTCTGTTAGTGCCCATAGGGCAGATGTCCTCAGAGGGACTGCGGGAGATAACAACCCTTCTGGGCAAATTCAGCTGGAGTTGTAGCTCAGTACGGGGCTGGGGGCATGGCAGAGTGCTGAGCAGGGAGGCCTTAAAGAAGCAGTGGCTATTTTAAGGGGATTCAAAAGGCTTGCGAAGCCTGGCTGGGCTACGGGCACACTTGGCCTCTCCTTCTGAGGATGTCAAGTTTGGGGGATAGTATTGATGCCATGGGTTCACACAGGGCCCATGCAGGGAGAGACCAGGAGAGGCGTCAACTGGCACAATTCCCCCATTTTACGGATGAGGAAACTGAGGCACAGAAAGGGAAAGGGACATCCCAAGGTCAGCCAGCCAAAAAGAACTGGGAGTAGAACTTGCTCAGAGCTCCCAGTGTCGGGGACAGGTGGTAGGGTAGGGTGGTCATTCTGGTGTTTCTGGGGGCCTCTGAGCCGAGGGAGAGTGGCCGGCCCTGGCCAATGAGGGTCTGACCTGCCCATGTCCTCCCCAGGGGCGCCCACCCGCGATGTCCTGCTGGTCTCTGCCATCATCACCGTCAGCCTTAGCGTCACTGTCGTCCTCTGCGGCCTCTGCCACTGGTGTCAGCGCAAACTGGTGAGGCTCCGGAGGGCCCTGGGGGCGGGGCCTGGCTCTGCACCCCGTCCCCCACAATTACAAGCATATGACCCACCTGCCCATGTAGTCAGGCACACTTGCGCGTAGAAATTCACACCGCATGCACCCCCTGCATTTGCCTGGGTGTTGGCCCCCTATGTCTGTGTGTACACCCAGAGCCACACACCTAGGGACACTCGTGGATGGACTTGGGTCTCAGGGGCATTCACAAGCTCTCAACTCCACGCGCACACGCCCCGCTTCCTGCAGAAAGAGCCGCAGGCACACACGCGCAGACTGAGAATCGAGGCCCCCTCCCCTCTGTCCGCTGCCCTCCCCCAGGGCTGGGCGTGGCCGAGCCGTGTCTCCTGGCCAATGAGGCGGCGGCGCCTGTCCCGCCCCACCCCCAGCGCCCTCACATCCATCCTGATCCTCCGGGTTTGTACAAGCACAAACGGCTTCTTTTCATTTTTAACGAGAGCTGGGGAATTAACGAGCAGGATTAGGCCATCAATAAGTAACGAGACGTCAGGAAGGAAATTCATCACCGAGGGCGCCGGGAGGGAGAGCTGAGCTGAGCTGCCTGTCCGCAGCCCGCAGCTCCCAGAGGGTGGCCGCCCCCACGAGACCTTAATCATCCCGGATCCTGCCGCCCCAGCCCAGAAGTGTGGTGGGGACTTTGGGAGGTTGCAGGGGGCACCCCCGAAGGTGCACCGGGAGGCGTCCCAGGTGTGGGACCTTTCCCGGGGTTAGGTGAAGAAGGGTCCCTGGCAGGTACCTTCCAATCCCCAGGTTGAGAATGGTGGGAGCGGGTGCCACATCTAGGAGGCCCATTCTCTCCTTGCCCAAAGGAGCCTGAAGGACAATGAGGGGTGTGTGGCTGTGAGCACTGTGTGGGTGGGGGCTTCACACCCTACTCCTATGGAAGAGAAGGGGCAGACGCCCCTGGATGAGGACCCAGCATGCCTCCTTCAAGAAAGGCAAATTCAGGAATTGGGAGCACGACTCTCCATCCTGGGATAGATAGACTCCTTCGGAGCGTGTGCAGAGACCCAGCGGCTCTCTGCGTGCAAGCAGAGCCAGGCTGCCTGCCTTGCATTGTTCCTGGACCTCCCATGGCTGTGTCTGCCTCAGAATTTCAGGGGAGGTGGAGTATGGAGCTCGGCCACGTGCCTCTGTATGCCAAGTGTCCTCAGAGGCTGTGGGAGTGGCTGAGCACTAGCCCTGTATATCCTTTCGGTCTGTTAGGCTCTCTGTCTATCTGGTTTTTTGAAGGCAGTTGTATGAGCAGGCACTGCTGGTGACCTTGAGTGGGAGTCTTTGTGTGTTAATTTTGAGGGTATGGGTGCACTGGGAATGTGTCTGCTCACCTTTGCACGTGGGACATGGACTATCTCATCAGGACCCCAAATGAGCTAACCTGTATGTCTGCCCCACTGTCCCAGCCCTGTCCCCTGGTAAGTGCTGCAGTGTGTGTGTGTGTGTGTGTGTGTGTGTGTGTGTGTGTGTGTGTGTGTCGTCCGCCTCACCTGGGACAGGAGTTCAAAGATGACAGCTTTTGTAGCAGGTGGGCTGCTAAGAGATGCAGAAGCTCCCCTGGCCCAGCCCTCCGCCCAGCCTCGAACTCCCCCAGGGTCCAGTCCACAGTGTCCTCTTTGACCGGCTCCTCTGAGCTGCCCGAGCCCCTTGACCCCTGCCCTGGCCCTGGGTCACAGAAGTAAGGGGGCTTTTGCCCAGGTTGTCTCTGTGCTCCATTGGAAGAGGCTTTAAAATGCCCCTTGCACAGTTGCTGGGCTCTCCTTGCCCGCCTGTCCCCTCAGCAGCGTGACATGATACCCTGACAGCCCAGATCCCATTTCCAAACATTAATAACTTTCTTAATCTCCTGCTGGCTTTTTCTGGATCAGCCTGGCCAGCTCCTTCCCTGATGAGCAGGCTGGTGATATAGGCTGCTGGACCCCACCTAGGGCTCCCATCCTTGCCGCATTAACTTACCCGTCTCCTAAATCAAGTCATGCCCTAGTTCCTGTCCCCCATAGCACCCCAACTCCTGCTGCAGTGATAGTTGCCACCTGAGGGGAAGGTTCTCTGAGCTGCAGAAGGAAAAGCCACCTTGGGTGAACCGTGGGCAGCCCACCCCTGCCATGCCTGGCCTTGATGAAGGGCAACAGACCAGCCTTAGAAGGGGGTACTTATCGGGTCAAGTTCCCTGTTAAGACTGGGAAGAAAGAGGAGAGGAGGTGAGGGGTGGGGTTGGGGAGCCCTCAGCAGGGGCCCCACACTGCCTGAAGTGCTAGAGAATTGGGGGGGCAGGGCTCCCTTCATGGTGGCCAAGAAGGGCCCTTGGCCACCATGGAGGCCTCTAGGCCCTGATTGCCCGAGCTGAAAGCAGAAATTGCTTGAGATTTGAACTTCTGTAATGATGGGAGGGATCAGAGATGGAGCTGAGAAAGGGCAGTTTTGCGGGCCCAGAGGATCCAGCAACCTTGTTTTTTAACTCTAAGTTCTGGCTCAGTGTCAACACCTGGGGCTTGGACCTCGGGGTACATGGGGCGCTAGAGGGGTGCTTCCAGTGATGGTTTTGAGAACTGCTGGTTACCAGGTTTCACACCAAGTACTAGAGGCCATACAATCCCTGCCATTGGGGATGACATTCCCAGGGGTCTGAAGTAAGGAGAAAAATAATATCCATGATGAGAACCCTGAAGCATGAGGGGCCTGGGGCTCATCCCGTGACACCGCCTCATTTCAGAAGGGAGGAAAAGGAGGCCAGAGAAGGCAAGGGACCTGACCACAGGGACACGGGGAACATGCAACGCTGCTGGGCCCAGGACCCTGGTGCCTCGGAGACACAGGGGAGCTGGAGGTGGGATGAGGGCCCCCCCACACCCTTCAGAGGAGCATGACTGTGCCACCTCTGCCACGTTCCCTGAACAGGCGGCCCCATGCCTAGGATAGGGCTGCAGCTGGCAGGGATGCCAGGGAACACGGCTGTGTGGCTTTTATTTTGCTTTAGGGAGAATGGAATAATTGGCTGTTGTGGCTGTGGTATCGGTGCACATGACTAGATGTT
>NW_024356248.1:2075914-2076777 GCF_902729225.1 Pteropus medius
CAGGCCAGTGCCCAGTGGGAGAATGGACTGTGGGGCAGCCCCGGCCCCTGAACAGACTCTATCGCCCTGACACCCGCATCAGCCCTGGGCCTAGGCCAGGCCCATGGGAGTGCCTGACGATGCTTGGTGGCAGCCAGGAACGTTAATGGTGGCGGGCTCTGCATCAGCTAAATTTAGAAACCCAAACCGAGGTGAATGGCGCTCGCCTTCCAGGCAGCAGGCCCAGTCACCACTGCAGCCAGGGCCCTGCCTCTAGCCAGGGACCTGGTGCCCTGGCCTGCCCCTCCCCTCCCGCAACTCCCGTTGGTGTGAGGAACTCTGGGGGTGCTGGCCCAGGCTGCCCCCAGCCTCAGAGCCCCAGCCTCCCTTTCCAAGGCCGCCTTCCTACAAAGAAGAGTGCTCAGGCCTCGCTCTGCCTCCCAACCCAGGGTGCAAAGACCCCAGGCACCCCCCCAGACAGCGAGGCACCCAGCCTGGGCAGGACTGGGCGCAGGGCCTCTCCCAGCCCCCAAGGCTCACATCACTGGCCACTGCCAACCTTGCCCTGCAGGATGCCACCCCCACCATCTGGGGGCAGTGACGTGGCCGGTGTGACGTGGCCAGGCGCTTGAGAGCCGTCTGTCTGTGGCAGAGGGAGATGTGTTTCTGGGAGCCAGGCCAGAGCCCCAGGAGACAGGCAGACAGGAGGGGCCCCATCTCCGGGGTCAGGGATGGGGTGCAGGTCAAGGGGACCAGGCAGGTCTTAGTGCTCCATGAGGCTCTAGTCTACATTCCTTCCCGGGGGTGGGGGCCTGGGGGCTTGCTGGGGAGGCAGGGAGGGTGCCGCCTGGTGTCCCGGAGTGACCTGCTGCTACCTCCACAGG
>NW_024356248.1:2076951-2133003 GCF_902729225.1 Pteropus medius
CTGCCCCTCCCCAGCACACACGCGTACATACACGCACACACGCACGCACACACGTCAGCCCTCCCACACCTTGGTGCCGTGCTCTCTCCCCACCCCGCACCTCGAGGTGGCTCTAGGGCTCCACCTTCTCCGTCTGTGTCCCCCAAACCCGCACAGTGTCCCAGGGCCCCCAGCCCTGTTTTCTGGCTGCTCTCCCAGCACTGCCTGCCTCTGCCCTCATCTCTGGTTGCTGGTACCTCCATCCACCTTTCCCGTCACGCACACCGTGCCCAACCCCCACCCAGCTCCCCTGCTCTTGTCTCAGACCCATCAGTGTTCTCAGGGTGACCTGGAGGGAGGGCAGGCCCAGCGATGGGCCACTCCCCTCCCCCATCAGCCCTGGTCCCCACTGCATGTCTTGCTGCCTCTGACTCGCCCAGGTTCCCCATTGTGCTCTGAGAGGCCTCTTCACATAAGCAGGTCTGCCTTCCCCTGTGGACCATCTGGGCCAGCCCCCTGCTGAGGGTCACTGGGACATACCAGGAGAAGCACCCCTGTCCCACCTGGCTGGGGGCTCTGGGAATGGGGGACTCTCTCTAGAGGGCTCTGTGCCCTCTGGCCAATGGCCCCGGCCTCTTCATCCCCTTCATGGGGAGGTTGTCAGGCCGAGGTAGAGCTGGGGGCCAGGGGGCTCTGCCCAAAGTGGAGCAGCCCCGGCCCACCCACTCTCCCACCCCGTTTTCTTCTGCCCCCTCCCCACTGCCTAGTCCCCCCCCCAGCCTTCTCTTGTCCGTCTTTATCCTTTCTCCCTACTTTCCTCCTTCCTCTCCCCTGCCCCCAGACTTCCCTCTCTGGCCCTCCTTGCCCCCTCCTCTTTTTTCATCTCTTGCTCTGATCCTGTTTGGGCCTTCGCAGAAGCTGTGGGAGTGTGTCTGTGGGGGGGCGGGTAAGTGGAGGGGTGGGCCAGGCCGAGGGTGCGGGTGGGGAGGATGCTCCGGAGGAGGCCAGGGGAAGCCTTTGAAGCTGGGCTCGGTTGCACACTCTCTCCAGTCTTCAAAGCCAGAGCTGGCAGGTCTCGGGGGCTATTGCAGAGCCAGGCTCCAGGCTTTCTGAAGGTGGCAGGAGCACGTGGAGGGAGCACGAGCCGTGCCGCCTCCAGGCCAGGCCCCTAACTGAGTCTGCAGCCACGGTCTGGGCCAGCGGGCCTGTCTTTGCCAGGTGACCATAACCTTCCTGGACAGAGGATTGTGTAGCAGGACCAGGAGTCCTGGAAAGGGCCCACGAGGGGAGGCGAGATTCCCCACAAGGGGTTGGGTAGGCAACGGGGTGGGCAGCAGGGCCCTGCAGGCTGGGACAGCATCCATGAGGGCTTTCTATGACGAAACGAGGGTCACAGTGGGCTGTCCCCCGCCTCTCTGCAGCCCTGCAGCACCTGCCCCCCTCCCATCCTGCTGAGCTGTCGGACCCTCTGCCCCAGGGGAAGGAAGCCACCTTTCTTGTCTACCTGCCCCGAGGTTCCTAGACCTTTAGACCTTTGCCCCTTGCCAGGCCCCAAAGCCGGGGAAGTGGCAGGAAGCAGGGTTTACCCACTGCATAATCTCTTGCTGGGCTTGGGACCTCCTTTAAAGGGACTGGCTTATCAAAAGTGCTGGGAAGCTGCATTCTTCATCAGTGCTTCCCAAACTGTGTTCCTCAGAGCTATCATACTCCAAAAATGATTAATAGATGTTCCACACATCAAGGGTTCCATGACCAACTAAGTTTGGGAAACACTGCACACTATCTCCCTCTTGGAGACACGGATATTCATTGATACCTTAAAGGCTCTGAGAAGTCCTGCACTAAAGGAATTAGTGTTTCACAAACTTATTAAAGATCCTTTTTTCCAGTACTGTAGCGGACAACCTGAGGGACCCTGGAGCCCCTTGGAACACAGGGTGGGAGACCAGCCTGGCAGTGATGACCCTGGGTGGGTCTTTCTCTCCAGGTCCTAGGGTTGGATGGCCCTTGACTTTGGGGGATGGGGAGAGGCCTTCCAACTGCTCCATCTCTCTGTTACACTGGGAAGGGGGACCAAGGGATGCCCCTGGTAGGTCGAGGGAGCCTCCCCAGGGAGGGGCCTCCTGCCGCTGAGGGCCTGAACTGCCCCTGTGAGCTGGCCCAGGGCTGTGGCTTCGAATCCTGGTGCACTCTGGACAGAGACTATGTCCACACCAGAGAGGCCAAAGGGGCCCCATGGGACAGCTCAGCTTCTCCCTGTCTTTCTCGCCTTTGTTCCCCGAGTCCGAGCTTGAGAACCAAGGTCTAGGTCAACCTTGTCCTCGGCTCCGGGGTTTCCAGGCCAGGCCTTTTGGCAACTGAGGCTTCTGCTGCCCTCCTGCCACAGAAGTCTCCTCGGCCTCTGTGCTTCTAGCATGCCTGCTTCCATACGACATGTCACAGAGCAGGAGAGGGTGGGGAGGCTGGGGCAGAGGATTTCTTCCAGGCCAACCAGCTCTACCTCAGAGAGCGACAGGGGCACGGGGAGAGGCTGCCAGGCCAGGTACCTGCCAAGGACCCAAGGCTGGGTCTGCCCATTGTTCCTCCAGAGAAGGGTTGGCTCCTTTCATACAGGCCCCAGAACAGAGGACCATAAGGTTCCCTCTGACCCTGGTCACACCCTCAGCAAGGTCAGAGGCCTGGAGACGCTTCCCTTTTCTGAGGGGTGACCCAACCACCACATTTGCAATGAGCAGAGAGGGTCTCCAGCTCAGCTGAGATCCTACCCGCCTCATGCCATGCACATCCCAGCCTTTCCCGATAGGGGGAGAGTAGAAGCAGCTGGGGGACCTCAGGCCGATGAGAGGAAGAGAAAGACAGAACCTCAGTGGACGTGGATAGAAGAAGGGAGAACCTCCGGTCTTCCAGAACTGGGGCCTCCACCTTGCCCTGGGACAGCAGATGGCTTAGCAGTTACAGCCAGCCTTCCCGTTTGACAGGCAGGGAGACTGAAGCCAAGGGGGAATGAGCCCAAGAAGTTGGCTGCAAGGTGTGATCTACCTTTCAGCTCTTGACAGCCAGAAACCAGCACCCTGTCTCCCTCCCACTCCCTGCCGCATTCCACCCCGGGCCTTTGCCCCAGCCCCGCCCCTCCCCCCTCCTCTCTCACCGTCTTTCTCTCTCCCACCAGCTTCCCAGGGTACGAGGCTCCAGTGGCCCACCTGCGGCTCGCCTCTTCTCCGCCCGGCTTCTCCCACCCTCGAGTGTGTGCGTGTGCGTCTGCGTGTGCGAGGGGCGCCGGCCGCGAGCCCGCCCGCCTCTTTCCTCCCGCAGGAGCCGACCCTGGCCCGCCCCGCCCTCCGCGTGCCCAGCCCAGCCCCTCGGCCCCCAGGACTGGCAGTTCTTGTTTCTTCTTGTATCTCCCTGTTTTCTCCCCTCTCTCTCTGCCCCTCCAGCGATCTAGACAGAGACTTTTGGAATAACAATGAGAGCACAGTGCAGCAGAAATGGAGCTCCTACCCTCCCAAGGAGTTTATTCTAAACATTTCACCCTACGCCCCTTATGGCGACCCACGACTGTCCCTCAAGTGAGTGACTTTACCTGGTTTGATCATATGTACGAGTATCCGCGCACGCCCTCCTCCCCCTCCCGGCCCCTCACTTCTCCCCTTCCGGCTCCCCTCCCCCCCCACCCACGCACCCATGGGCAGGCTGACCATGAGACGAGCAACCCTCCTGCCCCGCCTCGCCTGCCTGCCCCTCTCCTGTCCCCGCCCCCAGGGCCAGCCACGCAGGAGAGCCCCCCTCGGCAGCCACACCGGCCCCCCAGCTGGTCCCCATGGCCCCGCCCCCTCTGTGCAGTCAGGATGGGGTTGCCCGTTTTGGTCCCTCCCTCTCGGTGTGGCTCAGCTTTCCTCCCTGTGTGCTGCTGCCCTGGCTGCTCGGTGGTGGTGGTGGTCGGTGGTCGGTCGTGGAGGTGGTGGCGATGGCGGTGGTGGTGATGAACTCTGACTAACACGGCTTTCTCTCTCTCCCTGCCTGGGGGCCTCCTGGCCTGGACAGCCCGCTCTTCCTCCGTCGTTAACCCTTCGTTGTCCTGTGGGATAGAGTTGGAGGTGGCTGCCCTCCCCCATCTCTGCCGCCCTGCCCCAGGCGGTGGGAGGCCCTCCGTTGTCGTGGTGCGTTGTTCCTCCGACCCCCAGCCCCGGCCCCCTCTCTCCTCTCTGCAGGCTCCGCTGTTAACCCATTTGCAGTGCTGATGTCTCTCTCTCTCTCTCTGTCTCTTGTCTGTCTGTCTCTCTCCTCCTCTCTCACTGTCTCTTTCTTCCTTTTATCTGTTATTGTTGTTCCTCCTCTTCTACCCCCCACCCCCACCTGTGGCCTGCCCTCTCTCCCCCACCGCCACCCCCGGTGCCCTTCTGGCCCGGCTGCCTCGTGTGTGCCTCCAGTGGCACCCTCCTGTCGGGCGCCAAAGTGGCCGCTGCGGCGGGGCTGGCGGTGGAGCGGGAGGGCCGGCGGGGGGAGAAGCCGGCACCGGTGCCGCCACCCGGAGAGGACGCCTTGAGAAGCGGCGGCACTGCCCCCAGCGAGCCGGGCGGCGGTGGCAAGGCGGGGAGAGGCCGCTGGCGGACGGTGCAGAGCCACCTGGCCGCAGGGAAGCTCAACTTGTCCAAGTGAGTGATGGCCCCATGGCTGCCGGAGCCCTGAGCTCAGGCCTGCCCCCTCCAGGGCGACAGCGGGACCCCTGGCATGCCCGCTGCTGCCCCCAGCGGTGCCGTCCTCGGCCCCTGGCTCCTTCCATTACTTCACCAGACTCCCATCGTCCTTGCCATCGAGCACGACTAACAGCCATACAGTGTCACATCCCAGCCTCCGGCTGCTGCCCCACCCCCCGCGCCCCCCGCATCAGTCTTTCTTTGCCAGTGACCAGGTCATTCCATTTTCTGCCCCTGGGGCAGCTTCATTTCAGCCCTTGGGTCATCCCATCCTCTTTGACTGGCCGCCCCATTTCAGCTGTCAGGTCACCCCTCCATGAGCAGCAGGCCTGTGGTTGTTGGGCCACGGGACCATCCCATTCTTGGGGAGCTGGCTCACTCTCAGCCTGTGTTTATGCCACTCATCTGCCACCGAGCCTTCCCTCTTCCAGCCAACAGATGGCTCTAGACCCAGAGGTTGAGCCATTCCATTTCTGACCATCAGGTGACTCCATTGGCTGGTCCCGGTCTGGCTTGCACCATAACCCATCCGTTACATAGGCCCACCATCAACAGCCGGGCTCTCCCCATTGGCTCATGCTCATCTCAGCCATCCTCACTGGCTGTCCCAGTCTTGGTTAGTGGGGTGCCCCACTGTCAGCTGTTGGGACTGTGTATTCTTGGAGGTTGGGTTGTCGAGCCCCAGCTGGCTTCTCTTTTCTAATGAGGGTGGTCTGGACGTCAGACAGAATTGCCATTTCCTTTCTGACAGCTGTCTGAGCTTGCCAGACAGACAGTCCGTCCCTCTCTTGGGTGATGGATGTAGAACTGGCCCCTATTTGCAGCAGATATACGTTCCCCTCTCCTCCACTGTGGGGCAGCCTTCCTTATTCTCATCTTGGCTTTCAGAACCTTCCATTTCCCCACAGCTGAGCCCTTCCAGGCTCTAAATCATTTGAACTATGACCATTCTCACCCGTGGGGACATAGGTTCCATTTTCGGCTATTAGAAAGACCTTGTTGCCAGCTAATGGAGCCCTTCTTAGCCATTGGGCTGTCCCATTGCCTCGATTCTGGGCCAGCCTGCTTCTCTTCAGAAGGCCTGGGATTCTTACCGTGGGGACCACTGAGGCCCACTGTGCTGAGGTCTCATTTGCTCGTTTGCCTGAGAGAACACAGGTCAGTTTCTCCCCTGACATCAGGCCGCAGGAGGGTCCCAGAGGGAAGCCCTGCACCCTGTCTGACAGCCAGGCCCAGCACCTCACCCTCTCCAGGCTGCTCCGGCCACAGACTCCAGGCTGGCTGAGGCCTCTATGCCATCTGCTGGCTCCAGGCCTGCAGGAACCAATTTTAGTTTCCTGTGACTGAGAGGTTGTAAATTGGACTAATTTTGGATATGATAGGAAACCAAAATGAGGTCAGCAAGGAGGAGGAGGCAGCCGCCCAGGTGTTGTCTTTCTTCTGCCTCAGCCTGCCCCTAAGGAGCTGCGGGCCTACCTGGCAGGCCAGGCCTGGGCCTGCACCTGGTGGTAGCCCAATTCCACACCTGAGCCAGGCGAGGCTGCTGCCCCCCTCCCAAGACCCCAGCTAAAGCCATGTTTTGCTTTTTTCTCTGTTCTCTCTCTTTCTCTCTCTCTCTCTCTCATTCTCTCTCTCTCTCTCTCTCTCTCTCTCTCTCTCTCTCTCTCTCTCTCTCTCTCTCTCTTTCATTCACTCTTTACTATTCTCTGACTTTCTCTCTCTTTCTCTTTCTCTCGGCCCACAGGGCAGCCTAACTGTTGTCCTTTGGTTCTCAGAATAGGCTCGGGGGTGAGCAAAGCTGAGGTCTGGTTGCAGTGGTGAAAGCGGCTCCAAGGGCCCTGAGGCCCCCTCCTCGGGCAGCTCAGGGGTCCATGGCTGCCCCGGGGTGCTAGATCAGGAGTCGGCAAGCTTTGCTGTAAACGGTCAGATAAGAAATACTTAGGCTTCGCAGGTCACACAGTCTCTTTTACGACTGCTTGACCCCTGCCATCTAGCCCCGTAGCCGCCTTAAATGGGATGTACGGGCAAAAACCCTGGAGCTATTGGGAGTTCCGTTCCAGACCACGAATTTTTTGCTTTCCCAGTGCATATAAAAGTTACGTTTACACTATACTGTAGACTATTAAGTGTGCAATAGCATTATGTCTAAAGACAAGTACATACTTTAATTAAAAAATTATCGCTAAAAAAAATGACATCGATAGACTTGCTTGACCCAGGGTTGTCACAAATGTCCAATTTGTAAAAAGCAGTATCTGCAGAGCACGGTAAAGCGGAGCACAGTAAAGCGAGGTATGCCCGTGAATTAATGGCAGCGGCCGTGTTCCAGGAAAACTTTATTTACAAAAACAGGTGGCCCATGGCTCAGATCTTGCCAACCCCTGCCCCAGGCCACTGGATTGGGACAAAGGGAAGGGACAGAGGAGGAGGTCAGGATCTCTGAGGCTCTGGCCCTGCCTGTCAAATGTGCTGAAGTCTCGAGCCAGGGCACGAAGCGGGCAGCTGGCCCAGGGGAGGCCGGGCTCTCTGACCCCTCCTACCTCCCTCTCCTGAAACATTTGCAGCTACCGCTGGCACAGGGGGCATTGACGGTACCACACGTCCCTGGGACCGGCCTCATTAGATCCCCGTGGCAACCCTGTGACAGATACAACTTGGATTATGTTCACCCCCATTTTACAGATGAAGAAACTAAGAGGTGGACTCACTTTTCCAAAGTCTCAAACTTAGGAAGTAGCACAGATGGGATTTGAACCCAGGTCTCTGACCTCATTTTGCCTCTGATCAGCCATGTCTTACCTATTTCCTGTCTGTCCTTGCCCCCCATCCCAGCGCTTTTCTGAGATGCCGATGGGCCTGTGAGGGGGTGCCCTCTTGCAAATGCATAGAGGACAGGACAGTCAACCCTGTTTTCCATCAGAATTGTGGCAAAGTGGCCAGACAGGTGGTTCCTGGGGATCCCACCTCATCTGCTCCTTTCCAAGGTCCCCTCCACTGGCTAGACGTCATTCCCCAAGATATCAGGAGGGGACATTTAACCTCAGAAACAGGAACCCTAGAAGGAGGGCAAAGGAAACTTGAGGCAGCCTTGGCCGTAAGGCAGAGGTCTGGGAGCTCGAGGACACTCCCAGCCTCTGTAGACAAAGCATAAGAATTGCCACCTTCCCCTGACTCACCACACATTACTAGGCCAACTTTGCACTGGCCTGAATTTCCAAAGGCCAGCAGTACTTAGGACACAGAGGCAGACTTTCCTGGGGTCCCCCAGCGAGACAGCAGGAGGGGGCAGCAGCAGCTCCCTCCACCTCTTCCCGTTCCAACATGACAGGCAGCCACAGGGCCCTGGGGACCCGCCTTCACTACGCAGCAGCCTCCACAGCTTCCGCAGCCCATTCAGACCAGCCGAGAGGTTGGCTCAGACAGGAGGTATTTGGGCGCTAGCTGAGCCAAGGCCAGAGGGTGGGCTGGGCCAACCTGGGGGCCGGAGGGTGGGCGCGGGGCTTTGTGGCCTCCTGGGTGAGGTGGTGGCAGCGATGGCAGCGGCGACAACCGTGACGGAGGCCTGGCGAGGTCCGGCAGAGCGCGCCCTGCACTGGGGCCTCCTAGTCCTGGCTCTAGGCTCCCTCCTCCACTGTGATCCCTTCACCTGCTTTTCCTTTCTCTCCTCTCCTCCACCTGCCCCAAGTTTCGAGGACTCCACCCTGTCCACGGCCACTACCCTTGAGTCTATCCCCAGCTCCACGGGAGAGCCGAAATGCCAGCGACCCCGCACTCTGATGCGGCAGCAAAGCCTGCAGCAGCCGCTGAGCCAGCACCAGCGTGGCCGGCAGCCCAGCCAGCCCACCACCAGCCAGAGCCTAGGCCAGCTGCAGGCCCACACGGCCTCGGTGCCGGGCCCCAACCCCCGGGCCTATGGCCGGGGCCAGGCTCGGCAGGGCGCCTCTGCGGGCTCCAAGTACCGGGCGGCTGGTGGCCGCAGCCGCTCCAACCCGGGCAGCTGGGACCACGTGGTGGGGCAGATTCGAAACCGAGGCTTGGACATGAAATCCTTCCTGTAAGTCCCCACCTTGAGTGGGCCAACCCCCACCTCCCCGACCCAGCCTCTTTCCCCTACATCTCCTCGGGAGTGAGCGCTGGCCCTGCATCTCAGGGACAGGGTGCCAGGCTGGCTCAGACACCTCTCCCCAGTCTCTTATGGCTTGTGGCTCGGGCCTGAAGCCCGCCATGGAAGGATTCATATCTGAGCTACCCCAGGCCACTCTTGGTGCCTCGGTGCCTCGGGGCTCAGAGAAGGTCACCCCTAAAAGTCAGTGGAGACACTAAGGAAGCTGCTGAGGTCCCCAGATCTGTCTCCTCCCAGGCTGCTCGTGCCTCCCCGCCAGCCTCACCCTCTCCTTCGACTCTCTCCCGCCCCCCCCCACCTGATCCCTTTTCACTCTCATCTCCCAGGCCCCTCCTCCTCCAGTTTGCTTCTCTGTAACCGGACTCTGCTCACCTTCCGCCCCACCCTCCCTCTCACTTCCCCTGTCCCTACCATCAGCCCTGTCCTCTGCCTCTCTGACCTTCCGTAGCCACCTGTCCTCCAGCTCCTGCCCTGGCTCCCGTAATGGCCCATCCCCTAGGGACAAACCTTGGATGTTTCTCCTAAATCTTCAGAGAAGATTATTTCTAAATCAGAGGCTTCTTTTGAGTGTGCAGGTCTGAAAAGCAACAACATACCACCAGTGTCTAACCTTAGCCATTCCCCCAGCCACATGGCCCCCTTCCCCCAGCCCCGCTGGATGGTAGGGGCCCCCCACTCAGGGCACCGCCTCCCTAACATCCTTCTGGGCATCTGCCTTCGCTCTCAGAGCCCAGGGCAGGCCTGGGCTTCTGTCTCTGGTATCACCACCTCCTTGGGCCTAATGTAACCTTCCTTCCAGGCTCTGGGGATTATTTCCCTCGCCCAGGCCTGTCCTAGGAGTACTGTTCACAAGCAGGAGACCAGCACACCAAGCCTGGGAGAGGAGAAAGGGAGGAGGTCAAGGTCAAGACCTAGCTCACTGGCAAGATGTGGGGATTCTGAAGGCAAGCCGGTCCCTCAGAGCATCCTGCTTCTCCGGCTGAGAGCCCAGACCAAATTTCCAGGGCAGACGGGAGTGCTGCTCCCGGCAGAGGCATCCAACAGAAGATGCTCTGCCACGCCAGCTTCCCACGCTGTGCAAGTGGCCCGCGGCCCCAGCCCAACAGGACATGCTGCCTGCGAGTCTACTTGGCAACTCCAGGTGATGCATCCACTGGGGCTCTCCCCTACCCAAGGGCTCTTGGGAATCCAGCTGGATGCCTGCATGAGACAAGATGCCCAGCAGAGTCTCCCAGCCTCCAAGTTACAGTTTGTTTTGGGACAGATGCTGTGGCACTGGCATGGATTAGGAGAGTTGAGGAGGTTGGTTCTGCTGTGGCTTGAACAGAACTGAGCCGGCCGGACTCCTGCACCCCTCTCTGCTCCTGACTTCCGGCTGTTCCTTGCACAGCCGTCACCCTGCCTCCTGTTCTAGCAGCCATCAGACTGGGGCAGGGGCCGTCCCCAGGCTCTGGGAAGAAAGATGCCTGCTGGAGGAAAGCCCCTGTTCACCAACTCCTCCCTGCCTACCACAACCCCCCCACCCCTCCCGGTCAACCAGAATCTGATGAGTGGCTCTCGTGTGCCAGCATCCTTGATCCATGCTGCTTCCGCCCACCACAGCCTTCATGCCCCTCACCTGCCAGCCACTTCCAGGGCTCACCCACTCCCCCACCTCCTCCACTTGTCGTCCCTCACAGCAGGGGTCGGCACATTGTGTAAAGGGCAGATTATAAATATTTAGGCTTTGCGGGACACATGTAGCCTTGATCAGATTTTAAATGGTACAAATCATTCTCGGCTTGTGAGCTTTACAAACATTGGCCACCAGCTGTAGTTTGCTGACCTTGGACCCTGCCTTGCAGTTTAGTGTCTGAGGCCTTTTACTTACCCAGACACTGGTGGCTCAGATGGAGGGTCAGGGTGAGAGGTCTAGCCAGGATGCCCCCCAGAACCCCACCAGGAAGGAGGCATTCCTCTTGCTTAATGGGTGTGACCCCCCCCAATACCGCCAGCTTCTCCTCCAACTCTTGCTCCCATTCTTGCCCTTGGGGCCTACGATCCGGAGAGAATGATAAGTTGGGAAATTACGCAGAGGACCCATTTTGTTTTTTAAGAAGAGCAAAAGGAGTGCCTGAAAAATGCATTAACCAGGGAAAAACATGTTGTTTTCACGGGGTTCCCCTTCCCCCAGCTCAACCGGCTCCCAAGCAGCCAAATGGAATTTTACCAACTCTCAAACAGTTCCGGGGGCCAGAGAACAAAGAACGAGGATTCCTCCTGAGGGAAGGGGGACTTATTCCCCAAAAGTTGGATGCCAGTGCAAGTGTCAGCCTGGAGTCACCATGCCCGGGACAAAGATACAAAGACAAAGAAGGCAGTGTGACCACTTAATTTCCTCCCCTCCCCCAACCCCACTGTGGGCCCCCCACTTCCAGAGGCCATTTCTCACCTGCTACAGTTTCCTTTTTGACAACTTCTTTGGGAATAGCCATAGCCGGCTACTTTCCATGACCGCACCCTCCCAGATGAGGGGAAAAGTGATAGACGTCCTGACCCACGGTCCACCCCCGTCTGGAACATTCCGCCATGTTTGCCATCTTTCCCTTAGGCCTTCTTGAGATGCTTTCATGCCTGCTCCACAGAGCACCCAGAAAATGCCCATGAACTCAGATGATTTTGAGGGGGCAGCCGGCCACTTTTATCCCCGAAAATGCAGGTGACCCTGAAGTTGCCCAGTGGTTCTCTGAGAAGGCTCCATACGGAAGCTGTCACAACTTGACCTCTGGCCCCTTGCTGCTGCCCAAACGGCTCTCGCCTCCTCCTCGTTTGCCCGAGCTGCTCTGCCTGGACTGTCCAGCCTTCTCCAGGCTGTCCTCACTGCAGACATGGGCTCCCTCGAGTCCTGCCTGGGCTTCTCCAGACCTTGCCAAGTTCCTGCATTTTCTGTCTCCACCTTTGCTTTTTTTGGTGGTTTCTGGACGGCTCCTCCAAGGAACGGCCCCTGAACTGGAACCAAAAGCCTTAGGGGCTATTCCCTGCATCTCCAAGAACAGGGACACAGGAGAAGACCCACGGTGGCTGAAGCACCATCTGCCGGAAGGAACTTCCATTCCCCTCTGATGGGCTGTGTGTCCAGGGACCTGGGGGAGGAAGCTCCTAAGACCCCTCCCGGCATCAAGCGTGCCCGGCTGACCGTGACCCAGAGACGCCTTTACGAGAGGCTCCCCTGAGCACAGGGCCCGGTGCCCGCTGGATTTCCAAACTCCCTAAGAACTTCCCAGCTGGGAGCCCCAACCCACCTGCACAGCCTGAAGGAAGATGGCGCCAGAGCCCCTCCCTCGCCTGCCAGGGGCCCCGGGTGGTCAAAGCCAGCAGCCCCTGGCCTTCGTTCGGCTGGAGATAAATTAACCTTTGGAGGTCCGCCGTGTCCCAGGCCCTGGGCTCCGCTCCCCTCGGCCTTCCCTGAGTGTCCCAGCCACACGCCATCTTAGCGGGCCCCTGCCCAGTCCCTTCCCCGTTTCTCCAGAGAATCTCGCTCCGGCCCCCAGGCGCGCTGGGTCTCAGACCATGGACACCTCCCCTCCATTTCGCCCTCCCTGCCTCCACCCCACTCTGCTCCGCGACTGTTGACAGTGCTGACGTGTGGTTTCTGTCCCGCAGGGCCAGTTTCTTACGCTTTTTTCTTCTCTCTTTTTGTCTCTGTCTCTGTCTCTGTCTCTCCTGCCCCTCCCCGCCCCTCCCGCGGGGCCTCCTCCTCTCGCCCCCGGCTGGCGGGCCGCCCGCCCCGGGCAGGGAAGGCCGGATGGTGGTGCTATCCTTGGTCTTAGGGCTTTCGGAACAGGATGACTTTGCCAATATCCCTGACCTGCAAAACCCAGGAACCCAGCAGAACCAGAACGCTCAGGGGGACAAGAGGTACGAGCACAGGCGAGGGCCCGCGGCGGCGGCGGCAGAGGAGGAGGCGTGGAGAGGCCGCCTGCCTCGACCGGCCCGGCTGCTGGACGAGGCGGTGGCGCCTTCAATGGATGCTGGAGCGGGAGGACAGCCCCCTCCCCAGCCGGTGCCCTCACACACGGCCACCCGGTGGTGTCCCTTGGGTCCGAGGCCAGTGCGGCCCTACTGGGACCATTCTGGATCAAGCCTGCTCCCCGGGCATGCTTGCCCTCGCCCGGAGCAAGCCAGCCTTTCTGCCCCATTCTCCTGCTTGCTTCCCTCTGCTGCCCCCTCATCTTTCATCTCTGCCCGACCCGGAAATCCCAGTTTCCCCGGTGGTTGGTGGGCGGGGGGGGATGTTAGGGACGGGGCGCCAGCCTGTTCTCCCTCATCCCCTCCACCTCAACCTCCTCTTGCCTAGAGGTCCCACTGGGGTGATGGTCACACACCCCAATGCAGAGGTGTGACCGGCTGCTCAGCTGATGGAAGAGGGGAGGGTCGGGGGCATGGGAGAGGCCTGGTGACCAGAAAGAACCAGAAAGACAGCCCCTGAGCCTGAGGTACCAAGAAGAGGGAACAGGGTGAGGGGCCGAGAGCAACCTGTCGCCGGTAGCCCCGCCGCTGGCCCTCAGGGCCCCGCGGGGACCAGGAATAGCCCATGTGGCACAGGCTGAGCAGAGGGCCAGGCAGTTAACCATCCACAGGCTCATTCATCAGGACCTCGGGAGCATCTCCTGATGGAGGGCGTGGACCCCTCTTCTGAGGAAGGGGCATGGGAAAGGCTGGAGGTTCCAGGGCTCCGTCAGCGTCACAAAGGCCAGGTGATCCTGCACCTGGTCTGACCACTTCCTCTTCCCTGGCCTTAGGCCGGGCCTGCCGCACACCTGTAGTCATGGCAGGATGGCTCATTGCCTTGGTCAGTCCTGCTTCTCGTCCGACCAAAATGCTACACTGCTGGAGAGCATGTGGCCTGGCATCCAGGATGCCCTCCTTCTAGCCCCAGTTCTGCCAGAACCTAGCTCTGCAACCTTGGGCATGTCACAGCCCCTCCTGGGCCTCTGCTTCCCTGTCCATCAAACGAAGGATTGGACAGGGTGACCCCTTCCAGCTCAGACGTGCTGAGCTTCTAACGAAGGAACAGGCCCTTGGGCTGGGGCACTTGTCAGATCTCGTCAGCCGGGCAGGGACCCTGGCACTTGCTCATTAAGAGGCCCTCAGGTGCAGGAAGGGACTGTCCCGAGCTGCTGCCAGGGGCGACGGGTCAGGAAAGGGTAGGCAGGGAGTTAGACAGCTGACTCGCCTGCCCCTCTGGTGGCTTCCGGAGACCAGCCTTCTCACGTCCTCTCATCGAAGTCCACAGCTGCTTATCTGCAGTGGGCAGAGCCAAAGTCCCCAGGGAGTGGGAGGGGAGAGCAGGGCCACTTTCACTCAGTGACACACACAGTGTCACACCCTGAGCCCAAGTCCTGGGGTGTGGGAGGAACAGAGGTTGCTACCTCCAGCCCACCTGGTGCTGCAGGAATCCTGGCTCTCTGGGCCGGGGCCTCCGGGCTGGGCTGCAGGCAGGCCAGAGGGCTTGGGGAGAGGGCGAGGGGCTGCAGGTAGGGGGCGGGAGCCCCCCGAGAGCCTGCTAAGCACCTGAGCCAGTTGCCTGGGAAGGTGTGGAGCGTGAGGGAGCAGATGCAGGCTGGAAACGAGATTTCACGTCGCCCATGTGGTAATTAACTGGCTTCCATTTTCACTCACAGCCTATTTTTACCTCTTTGCCACTTAGGTCTCGCTCCATATTTTAACACACCCATCCCTTCTGATCATTACATCAGCTGTCCTTTGCCTTCCCGGGAAAGAGGGTGTGGAGGTGGAGGCCATGGGCCCTCGCCATTCCCACCTGGTCACTCATTTCTCATGGCCTCGGGGGTGTTTGCAAGGCTGTCTAAAATCAAGCGCTTCCTTCCCAGCACCCTTCCCATCCCAAGCTTGGCGTTGGCACCACCCACTGGGCACCAGGCACCTTAGGGCTTCACTCCTCTGGACTCCTGGCTTGGACCTTGGGATGGTGGGCTTGGGCCAGCTGTCCCTTCCTCTTCGGCTTCCACCTTTAGACCCAGGGTCTGCTCCTCTGCCCCATCCTCCCTTCTCCACCCAGCCGACCCCTTGGCCCGATGTCTCCAGGGTGATGGGTAGGTGGCCCCCAAGGTCTGTCAGCAGCAGGCTCCTGGGAGACCGGAGCACCCTAAGACAAGGAGCAGCCTCTCCAGGTCCCAAGCGAGAAGGGGGTGCACCTAGGAAGGAACAGGGAAATGGCAGGGTTGGCCACTGTCCCCATCTGAGACCCCCCAGCCCCTGGGCCTCAGTGCAGTGGGCCCCCAAGAACTTCAGAATACCCTTGGGCCCGGGAGGGAGGCCAGAGCTGCCCCTGGCCCACGCGCTCCGCTGCGCCCATCCCGCCACGGACATCTGCCCTGCAGCCCTCCCCGCCTCGTGCTCAGCCATCCCTCTCATCACCGCTTCTTGGGATCCAAATGGTTTCCACCATGGCCCCCCGCCCCCGAGGGGGGCTGGGGCAGGGCGGGGCCCTGGCCACCCCCATCACTCTCCTGGCCCCAAAGCCACCATCCACGTTTCTCCTGTCGCAGTGTGTGTCCCCCGCCTCTGCTCCGCCTCTCCTCTCGGCCGCCCGCTCCTCCTCGTCCGCTTGTCTACCCTGCAGCCTCTTCACTTGTCTCCAACTAATCTTTCTTGGCCTCTCTCTCCCCACTTCTTCCTCCCATCTGCTCCTCACAGGAATGTCCCTGGGCCAGCGACGGGCCCCTCCGCCGCTCCCTCTGCCTCTCTGTGCACGTGTCTCTCTGTCTCTCTCTGTCCCGTGACCTCCAATAGCTTCGGTGGCGCTGACCATCTCTTCCCAGGCTGCTTTGCAGCTGTGCTGAGGCTGTGGCGTGGCCAAAATGACTTCGACTTTCTCATACCTTCGGCAGTCAGTCTCCGCTCTCTCCTCCTCTCCCCTCTGTTTTTAACCTGCGTTTACCTCTCCAGCTATTTCAGTCCCCTCCTCCTTCCCGTGCCTGCCCGCGTGAGCACGTGCCCACGTGTGTGTCCGCGCGTGTGTCCACCCGTGCGTGTCCGTGTGTGCGTGTGCGTGTGCGCGTGTGCTCTGCTGTGGCCTCGCCTCTGGCTGGGGCGCCCGCGTGTCCCCGGGCGGGGTGGGGTGTCTCCGTGTTGTCCAGGCAAGGCCAGGTTCTCACAGCAGGCGTGTCGTTTGTCTGAGTCTCGGGGTGTCCGTCCCTGAGACCGCTCCCTGCTTTTTCTGTTTCGGTTTGTCCTAATTCACCAGCGCACCTCGGCATGCCTGGGTCTCTCCAAATGTGTTTCCTCTCGGGATCGAAGTGTGCGCATCGCTGTATGTGTGTCATCTCGCTGCTCTGGTTGACCTGCCTTGAATCCCCGTGCTATTCTCCATTCTCTCCCTGTTCCCCTGGGTGTCTGTTGGGCTTGTGTGCACTTGTGTGTGTGAGTGTGTGTGTGTGTGTGAGAGAGTGTGTGTGTGAGAGAGTGAGTGTGTGTGAGTGTGCAAAGTAATTATTATTGTGCGTGAGGCAAAAGTGTGAAGATGCGAGTGTGTGCGCAAGAGTAATGTGAGTGTGTGAGTGTGTATGCGATGCGTGTGTATGTAGAGATGCGGAGTGCGTGTGTGAATGTGTGTGAGCCCGAAAGTTTGTGTGTGATGCGTGTGAGTAATGTGTAAAATTATGAGCGTAAATGTGTGAGGTAATGTGTGACTGTGTGCGATGTGCGATGTGTGATGCGTGTGTGAGTAATGATGCGTTAATGTGAGATGTGTGAGTGTGTGAGTGTGTAAGTGTGTGGTAATGGCGTGTGTACTGTGTGTGTGTGTGTGTGTGTGTATGCACGCGTGCACGCATACACCCTGCTGTTAGGTCCTGGTGTCTCCCCTCCAGGGCCTGGCATATTCTCTGCATGTCTGTCTGTGTCTGTCATGGCCGATCGTGTGCTGGTGGCTCGTCCATACCCAGGGCCATGGCTTGTGTCCAGCCTGTGTGGTCTCCAAGTCTGGCTCTGGTCCTCTCAAAGCTGTTCTGTCATAGTCTGTCCGAGCCCCACGCTGCCAGTCTCCCCATCTCCTCCTTGCTGCCTGCCCCCACCTCTCCTGCTCATGGGATGTTCCAGCCTGGTCCCTGGGCAGGCTTTTAAGTGCCCCCTTTCTGAGCCCCAGATGGACGGAGCCTGAGCTCACCGCCCAGCCCCTGGGCCTGAGAGTCTGGCTCCCTGGGAACAGCATGGAGTCGAATATACAGACAGGGCCTCTCATGAAATCCTCAGATCTGGGGCTTCTCGGTGGTGCCCCGTCTTTCTCTGAACCTGGGCAAGAGCCTTCTCAAATGTGCAGTCCTCAGGGTGGGAGGAGGGTGGGGAGCAAGGGGGTAATGACTTGCCCTATCCAATAAGTGGCTATTGAAATGAGTTTAAGTCAAACAAAACTAAAAATTCAGTTCCCAGTCATACTGGCTACATCTGAAATGCTCAGTAGCCACACATGGGCAGTGCAGGTATAGAATGACAGTTCTGCTGGACAGAGCTGTGTGGACAGTGGTCATGACCTCACCTGGTCAGTCTTGTGTCCAAAGGGCACCTATGTTCTCGCTGAGCCTGAGCACACACAGGTGGGGCGTCCGGGAGATAGATGTGTTTGCAGAAGGTAATGATGCAGAGAGGTGACCTGGACACGCCCCCGCAGAGCCTCCCCTCCCAGGCAGGGGCTAGCAGGGATGCAGGGCGCCTCTGGGGAGGGAGGCACGCTCAGAGAGACCACCATGCAAGCAGCGACTGGAGGTTGGGGGTTTTCTGGGGCACAGGAGGAGTGGGAGTACCCCTTAAAACAGCATCTACAGGGCAGTCGAAGCAGATCACACTGAGGCAGTGGGGGGAGAGCATCGGGTCTCCCTGTGGACGAGAGCACAGCTTCTACTGGCCCACAGGAGGTGGCAGCTGCTCGGGTCTCAGAGAAGGTCCTGCGGCCCCCCAGGCCGGTGGCGCCCAGCCCGGCCCACCTCCCGCCATGCTCACTGGGACTCCCCCTGCCCCCAGGCTGCCTACAGGAGGGAAGGTGGTGAACACAGCCCCCGTGCCCAGCCAGACGCCTCACGATGAGTCTGACCGCCGGACCGAGCCACGCTCCTCTGTCTCAGATCTCGTCAACTCCCTCACCAGCGAGATGCTCATGGTGAGAAGGGCAGGAGCTGGGCTGGGAGACCTGGGGCCGGGGAGGCGGCGGGTGTGGATGTCGGCGAGAGCGTGGGAGTCCCCCAGGGGCAGGGGAACCAGCGTGGTGAAGGCCTGAGCGGGGCCTGGGTTCTTCTCCCTGCTCTTGCACCAAAACGTCCTCTCGGTGCCTCAGTTTCCTCATTTGTCAAGTGAGAATAACAATGTCCAATCTCTTTCTGGCTTGAACAGGGGCCTAAGAAAACCTACTCATGTGAGATACTTTTACGGTCCTGGAAGGAAGGGCTAGCGGACAGAGGGCTTGGGGCGTCCCATTGAACAGAGGTCTCACGGAGGCAGAGCTCCCAGTGAAGCGGGTCTCACTTCCGCATCCCTGGGACCTTCCCAACCCCCATTGCTGGGGGACCAGCTGAGCCCCAAAGGGAGCAGGAGAACAGGAACTTCCTGGTCCTGATCCCTGTGAGGAGACAGTTGTGCTGGGGTTCACTTGTCCACAGCCCACCCCACCGGGATCCCAGCCCTTGTGGTTCTGGGGCTCTTTTCATTAAGGCAGAGGTTGCGACTTCACACAGCGCCCCCTGGTGCCAGCAGTGAGTCACAGCTATTTGCCCCACTGTGCTTTCCCAAGGCAGATTTGCAGGCAGGAGTCAGCCCGAGGTCTGGCAGCTCAGAAAGGCCCGGGAGGGCTTGAGGAAGGTGTGAGGGGGGAACCCCGTGCCTGCTGTGTTCCTACTAGACATGACCTGGGACAAGGTGCTTCCCCTCCCTGGGCAGAGCCCCCTTCTCTCTGCTCCCGTAGAGGGAAGGAAGGGGTTTGGTTGATGTGCTCTCGGGCCCTCACCTGACACCAGTGCTGATGTCATTCAGTTCAGAGTTCCCTTGCCCACTGTCCTGACACCGCAGCCCCCACCCTCCCTGAGACCCTCAGAACCCCACCCTTTGTCATTTAGGGTTCTAGCCAGTTCTATCCATCCATCCCCACTGCCCTTTTCTAGCCCAGCCCAGGGACCTTGTGAAAATGCAGACCCCCAGGCAGCAGGCCCCGCGGTGGGTCCACGAGTCTGTGTTTCTCTTGGCTGCAGACTGGAGCATCAGACTTTCCTCTCCAGATCTGGTCTCCCTTGGGCCTCCTCACCTCTCCCTTCTTCCCCCCACCTCCCAGGCCCTTGCATGCTCGGGCCCCTCCATTACCCTCCTGTCTGTCCTTCCCCACCCAAGTGATGGCCTGGCCATCGTCTCTCTTCTGGACAGGCTACCATCACAGTCTGTCCTGCCTCCCTGCACAGTCTCTTCATCAGTTACAGCTTCCCGGTTGCCACAGGTTCCCAGAAGGGACAGCCCTTTCCCAGCCGGCGTGCCTTGCTGCCCCCAGGGAGGGGTGGACAGCTAGGGGCAGAGAAAGGAAGTGCAGGCCCAGCGCCCTCTCCCGTGCTCAGCAGAGGCTCAGAGGTGGGCAGGCGGAGTCTGACGGCCCAGCCCGAAGCCAAAGCCAGGTCATTTAGCGTCAGTAGTGATGATGAAGATGAGCAGGGCAGAAATAAGCTGCTGTCTGACCTCCAGGCCCCAAGCGGTCAGAAGCTGGGGGTCAGGAGAAGGAGTCAGGTACCCACAGCTGGCCAGAGGAAGGGACTGAGGGGAGGGGGTCAGGGAGGAGGCCCGGCCACACCCACATCTGAGTCCACCCGCTCTGGCACTGCCCAAATGCTTTTTGATGCTTACTTCTACATGAACTCAGGCAGCACCTCCCCCGGGGCGTGGTGGAGGTGGCCAGCCCAGTTGCCATGGAAACAGCTCCTTGAGCTGCCTCAGCTGGTTAATTAGGACTCAGGGCTGTGGTTCTGAAAGGCCAGGAGCAGGCACAAAGCCACCGCCTGCTTCCAAGGTGAAGCCCACTTGACACCCCCCGCCCCGGCCCCAGACCACCTTATTTGGGAGCCAGGAACCAAGTGACCAGAAGGACTTTAGGTGGGCCACCTGGACTCCAGTCACTAGGAACTCCACCCCAACTTTTAGAGGAACGGGGGTGGTGAGTGGTCTTTGCAGGTTCCACGGCTGCAGAGCAGGGCTGCGGAAGGGGCATAAACCTACTTAGCCCTCCCAGGAAGCCTGCAAGCCGGGTCTCACGGACCCATTCTACAGACGCAGAGACTGAGCCTCAGAGGGAGTGGGCTGGAACTCGGAGAGAGAGGGATCTCCAGGGGAAAACTGCATCTCAGTCGGGAAGGCCACTCTCAGTGGTCCTGGGGTGGAGCTTGCAGGGCTGCCTGGATCCAGCTGAGGGTCAGGGGCTGGAGGGACCCCCTCCCCTCAGCCGCCCTTCCAGCTACAGGTGAGACCAGGGTGTGGCTGGAGAAGCCCCAGACACTGGATCTAAGTGTGAGAATGAGGGGCAGCTAGGGCACTCATGACGGCTGGCACTGACCTGGGTTCGAGCTCCCACTCTCTACTTTGTCACAGGTGACTTGATACAAGTCAGTAATCTCTCTGTACCCCAAACCGAACTGGAACCTAGTCATGCCTGCCTCCTCGGAAGGTCGTAGGGAGTATGAGGGCCAAGCACCCGGCACAGGGCAGGGCCAGGCACGTGGCAGTTACTATTATTTGAGTGATTTGGATGTTTCTCACCTGGGACAGGTGAGTCCTCACTGGCTTGGGTGAAAGTCCCAACATTGCCATGGGAGGTGGCCTGCTTGAATGGAAAGAGCGGGCTTTCCAGTCAGAGAAGGTTTACACTGCTCTGCAGTCTTGGGCATGTGGCTTAACCTCTCTGAGCCGGTCTCCTCGGCTGGTCCGGCAGTAACCGCCTCACCTGCTGTTGTCAGGATTCAGTAAGAAGGTGAAGGAAGAGTCTTCTGCCATAGTAGGTGCACACTGTACCCATTCTTACCTGTATTGTTTAGTGTTTCAGTGGGGACACCTCTCCGGGAGGAAAGAGGAGGCAATTTCATCTTAAGTGTGGTGCCTGAGCCCCACCCCTGGCTCTCATCCAATTGCCTGAGGCGCTCTTAGTACAGGGACACCTGGGCCACGTGAACCCCCTGGGTCCAGGGCAGCATCTTAGGGGGGCTCCAGGTAGCCAGCGGTGGGCAAGATTCCAAAACCTCCTCAGGTGTTCTCTGTGAGCAGCCACAGCTGAGCAGGTTTGGCTAGGAGACCCTCCCCCCCAATTCCTATTATTTCAACATCAGCCTGGGAATGGGACATTCATGCCACCCTTCGCATGTCTATCGGTTGCTAGGTTGATCCAAGTGCCACCCCTGAAGGAGGGGACAAAATTCGGATGTAGCCCTCCCTTCCTGCGGTCCTCAGCCCTGGTGTGCGGTACTGTCATCCGAGGCTCCTTTTAAACGACCCTGCTGCCCAGCCACCTCTGGGCCCACCGCATCAGGCTCCCAGGGGACCGGGCTTGGGAATCTATGATTCTCATGTCCCTGCCTTGCACAAATAGACATTGCTCCTGAAAACTCTGCTCTCTCGTTTTGTAAATTGCATCATCCTTCGAACCCCAGAGAGTCACTTTCCAAAGAAATATCGTGGTGAAGTCTTTTAAGGGGCGAACAACCTCCCTGGTCTGTTTGGTAGCCCAGGTTTTTGTGTCGGCGTATTTTATAAAATACACAAAAACGTCCCACAGGGCTGTGGGAGGATGGAAAGCTGGAGGACGGAGCTGGGGGGCTCAGGGGGAGCCAGCACAGTGGTGACCAGGGGAGGAGAAGGCAGCCTGTGGCAGAGAGAGGGGGCGGCAGACCCGGGGTGTCTGGGAGAGCCTGGGGAGCGGGTGCACACTGCCCTGGGGTTCAGGAGACAGGAACCATCCCGGCTCTGCCTGACCTCCCTGCGTGACCCAGCCCGGGGCCCTCTGCCTGAGCACCCTCGCCTGGATGGGAATGTGGGACAGGCCCCACTCGCCCCGCATTGTGCCGTGGGAGCTTTAGGGAAGCAGAATCCTCCCCGACCCTGCCGGCCTCTCTCCCGCCCCCAGCTCTCCCCAGGCTCCGAAGAGGACGAGGCCCACGAGGGCTGCAGCCGAGAGAACCTGGGCCGGATCCAGTTCAGCGTTGGCTACAACTTCCAGGAGTCCACGCTCACCGTGAAGATCATGAAGGCCCAGGAGCTGCCCGCCAAGGACTTCAGCGGTACCAGCGACCCCTTCGTCAAGATCTACCTGCTGCCCGACAAGAAGCACAAGCTGGAGACCAAGGTGAAGAGGAAGAACCTGAACCCCCACTGGAACGAGACCTTCCTCTTTGAAGGTGAGGCCACCCCCAGACCCTCCCCCCCCACATGTGCACACGTGACCGCAGGCACAAACTCACATGTATAGATGTGCACGCGCACATGCACACGAGTGCACTTGCACGCGCCCACACGGTACGTGTCTCGCCCAGTTAACCGGCTGCATTTTGTGTCTAGCTGGGATTAGGTTATGAGACCCAGCGGAGCCGGCATCACAGCCAGAGACGAAGGAGAAAAGCGGGGCCACCTCTAGGGCTGCGGCCGAAACACAGGACTCATCCCGAATTAGGCAGGCAGGAAGGACGACTCCCACAGGATCCAGAGGCAGAACATCTGTAGCAATCGCAGTATAGTGGTTAAGAGCACAGGCTGTGGCCCAGGCTGCCTGAGTTTGATGCCCAGCTCTGCTGCTTACGAGCTGCGTGACCTGGAGCAAGTGTCTGCATCGTTCTGTGCCTTGGTTTTAAATCAGCAAATTATAAAAGCTCTTACAATGGTGCCTGACACACAGAAAACACTCCACTAGTTTGTTAATACATTCCTCTGTTCCCATTCCCTGCCTCCCCCACCTGGGACAAGCCCCTCCAGATGGACAGGAAATGTCCCACCTCTCTCCTTCAGGCCTTTCCTTGTCTCTGATCCCCGAGGATTCCAGGTAACCAGGAAGCTGGTGTGTGATCAGGGAGGGATTTCTGTCCCAGGCTCCTTTGTGAGCCCGGACCCCACTTAGAGAAGCCATAACCCTTTCCCAACACCCCTGTTCAATCAGTGAGGACAAATCCTGGTACCCTGGCTCTCCAGAACCTCCAGTGGCCTCTTTCCTTCCTGCTTACGCCCTGGTCCCGGATCTGACCCCCTCAGGCCTCTGGGCTGGCCCACGTCCTCTGCACCTCCCAGGCCGGCCCCTCCTCTGACCAAACCTCCCAAGGTCCAACATCTCCGGCTTCAGACCTTCCCCTGGCCCCCTAGTAGCCTTCCCAGCCCACCCGAGCTCCATGGCCCGGCTCTCACCCCGGCCTTCGCCCCGCCCCTGAACACTCCTGCTGCTCCTTCGGGCCATTCCGCTGGCACTGATTCATTCGTTCAATTATCGATTCACTTAACAAATATTTATCGAGTGCCTACTATGTGCCAGAAACAGTGTTAGATGCTGAGATGCCTTCCTGGAAACGCTAGGCTGGAGAGAGAGTCAGACTCAAGGAAACAGACAGGTAAAGCTCTGTCGAGCCTGTGATATGAGAGCCAAGAGAAGAAAGCGCTAGAGTGTAAGACAGGAGATCCGACCCCACCGGGGACGTCAGGACAGAAAGCGGAGACGGGGTGTGGCTGGGGGCCAGCTTGCGCCGCCGCCGAGGCTAGGGGGCCGGTGCGGCCGCAGCCCCGTCACTCAGTGAAGAGTGGTCCCGGGCTAAGCAGGGGGAGGACAGCGGGCCGAGTTGCGGAAGGAGTCGAAGCCACGGCAGGGCACACGGCTTTTATTCTAAGTGCCCTGGGAGCCACTGAGAGGCTTTCAGTGAGTATCATGATGCGATTCTATTTTTAAAAGCTCACTCCGGCTGCCGCGTTGAGAATGGACTGTAGGAGGAAGTGAGCCAATGGGGAGGGCGGGTCGGAGACTCTTGTGACTGTCCAGGCAAGAGGAGCCAGTGGCTTAGATGAGGAAGGAGGCAGTGGACAAGGGGACAGCTGCGGGATCTGAGGAATGATGGAAGGATGGGCTGGTCCTCGGACGCGAGTCCTCCTGGGGCCTCCTGTCTGGCAGCTGTGGCCATCTCAGGCAGGGCCACTTGCCCAGACTTGCCTCAGGACATTTGGCAGGGGCAGAGATGTCTGGACAGCAAGGAGGCCACGGCCCGGCCACCAAGATGGACACGCGACAACTAATGAATGAACAGCCCCAGTTCTGCTCTCTATTAGCTGTGGGACTTTGAGCAAGTGATTTAGGCCACCTGAGCCTCAGTCTCTTCACCTGTGGGAAGGACAAGGTACCATCCATCTCAGAGACCTGTCGAGAGAGACAGAGGAGATGATGACAGTTCTTGCTAAGGCTTCGGGAAGGCCGGAATCCGGGTGGGGCCGCCGCGGGAGGGCACAGGGCCAGCCCTGCTTCTCAGGGCCGTCCTGCCCGCGAGGCTCACTCTGCCTGGGCCCAGCGTGGCCCCTCATCCTGCTCTTCACCCCCGCCGTCTGTCCCCCAGGTTTCCCCTACGAGAAGGTGGTGCAGAGGGTCCTCTACCTCCAGGTCCTGGACTACGACCGCTTCAGCCGCAATGACCCCATTGGGGAGGTGTCCATCCCCCTCAACAAGGTGGACCTGACCCAGATGCAGACCTTCTGGAAGGATCTGAAGCCATGCAGCGATGGGAGTGTAAGGCCCCAGCCACGGGCCCCTGGTGGGGGGCTGGCAGGCCAGGGCTGGCGGGTCTGGTCCTAGCCACCCCGCCTCGACTTTAGGGGGTCAGGAGCACTATGGGGAGGGGTGCAGATGGACAGCCCTGGGAGAGCTGAGTTCCCAGCAGCGGGCCCAGCTCTGAGGCTTGGTACTTGGGGGGACTCACTTGAGCCGTGATAAAGAACTTGGGGCTCTGTTCGGGAAGCAGGGGTGGTCCCATGGGGGACAGCGTACAGACCTGCCACATGAGGGGAGACCAAGTGTGACAGAGGTGACAGACAGAGGAGGGGGTAGTGAGGTGGAGGGGACCCGGGACAGTGGGGCCAACCAGAGAGCTCAATAACCATCCCTCCCCCGCCTCCGTCCCCATACCCCTCCTGTTCCCCCTTGGAGGGGAGATGAGGGGCGTGGCCCCTGGCCCGGCCTCACCCCTCCGCTTGTCCCTCCCAGGGGAGCAGAGGGGAGCTGCTCTTGTCGCTCTGCTACAACCCCTCTGCCAACTCCATCATCGTGAACATCATCAAAGCCCGGAACCTCAAAGCCATGGACATCGGGGGCACATCAGGTGTGGGGGACTTCTCGAGGCAGAGGGCCTCCAGGCTGGGGAGACACGGTGACACCAGTGTCATGCTGAATGTGGACAGCTGGGTCCACACCGTGTCTCTCACCCCCCAATCCTCAGGCCCCACCTCCGATCTCAACCCCTCTGCCCCAGAGCCTTTGGTGGCCCCCTTGGAGCAGCCTCTGGGCCGGCATCACCTTAGACTCTGCCCTTCCCAGAATCAGGAAGAAGGGGACACTGTGGTAGGGAGACCCGGCTTCCGGCCCTAGCTCCAACCCTACTTGTCTGTGACCTCGGGCGAGACCTGGCCTCCTGGGGCTCGGTTTCCTCGGTGTTTCCAGGAGGGCACCAGGCGATGGCCAAGGTCCCTCCTAACCCCCCTCCATCCGCCAATCCCCCAGATTCCCCTCGTTCTTGCTGGGGGCTCTCCTGACCCCCTGTGGAAAGCACACCGCCCCTCCCGCCCCCAGCTTCCACATCTGGAGGGAGAAGGGGATCCCGGGGAGCCCCCCACTGCCTCTCTGACCCTTCCCTTCCTCGTTCCCAGACCCCTACGTGAAGGTGTGGCTGATGTACAAGGACAAGCGGGTGGAGAAGAAGAAGACGGTGACGATGAAGAGGAACCTGAACCCCATCTTCAACGAGTCCTTTGCCTTCGACATCCCCACGGAGAAGCTGAGGGAGACGACCATCGTCATCACCGTCATGGACAAGGACAAGCTCAGCCGCAACGACGTCATCGGCAAGGTAGGGGGCAAGGCAGGCGGGGTGGCTCGCACGTGGCCGGCACCGGCGAAGGTCTGTCCTCATGAGCAGCATCCGGGTAGTGGGCGAGCGCAGGGCTGGACAGCGGGAGAGGGAAGGTCAGCCCCTTCCCCACTCTGGACCTGCGTCTCATCTGAAAATGAGGGGATTGGACAGGATCCTCCCCAAGTGTCATACTGGGGGCCGACCAGCTGTAGACAGACCCCTGGAAGGGCAGGGGAAGAAGGAAGTGGGAAGAAGAAGTGCCCCGGGTCCCTGACGGTCTTGTTCTGGACAAGACCGTCAGGGAGCAATGTCACCCAGGGTCCCACCTGTGGAGGGGGAGCTGTGTGGGGCCGCGTCGAGAGCTGCAGTAGGACTCCAAACACCCAGCTTCACTTTCCACCTCATCTGCTCCCGGACCACGGTGTGACCTTGGGCAAGTCACTCGCCTCTCTGAGCTTCGGTGTTCTCATTTGTAAAATCGAGCAATAAATCCTGACCCTATAGATGTAAGAATTCCTGACATGTGGACCTTCTCCTAATCGAAAGTGAGCTCTCATCATATGTTACCCAAAAAAACCATGCCTCGCCTTGAGTTTTTCCAGGATATAAACCCCTTTATTTTTCTACTTCGACGCATCTGTTCCTATGTTTATTTACGGGTTAGTGCTGAGACTGTGGGCTGGAGAGTCGGACTGCTGCTGTCCAGGTCCCAGCCCCCTCCTCCTCACAGTCATAACCTCCCTGAGCCTCGTTTCCTCCTCTTGAAACGAATAGGCTAGTCCCAGCCTCAGTGTGCTGGGAGGGGCTTCAATAACAGGGGAGATGCTAAGCACCGTACTTGGAACGTATATGTTTGCTACTGTTACGATAAAAGTTATTTTTGAAACGTCCCTTCTGAGGGCATGTGCATCCATTCAGACGTGGAGGATTGACCAGGAACAGTGCAGGAAACCAGCGTTCGGGGCAGGGGAAGGAGAAGGGTAGATGCAAAGAGCGAGCGAGATGAGAGAGTGGATCACCTGGGTGAGGCATCGCCCTGTGTGGGGGAAACAAGCAAGGGCCCCCACAGGCAAAGGGGTCAGGGTGGAGGCACCCCTAGACAGATGGGGACGGAGAACTTAGCTATTGGGGGTGAGGAAAGTAGCTGTCTCAGAGAGGGGACCTAGCCCTGCCTGCCATCTAGCAAGGCCCAGGGAACACGGCTGGCCGCCCTGTGGTCACAGGTTGGCATCGCCCGTGCCCCCGCAGGGCTGTGTGTTCTGAGTGGGGCTGGGGTCTGCTGAGCTCCTCCTTGAGCAGCTCGGGCCAAAGGCTGAGTAACCATATCTATGTCTAAGCTCTTCTGAAGCTTAGCCTTTTGGAGGTGGTTGCTCCTTAGATACCAATTATAGCTCCTTTTAAAACAGTACTGCCTACTGAACAAAGTGGAGGTGAGTTTGTTCTGACTTTGGCCTGGGCAGCTTAGGGAGCCCTGTGCTCTTAGCCAGCCACCATTCACAAGGCTGGGTCAGCAGGTGTGTGTGGGGGGGGAGGAGGGGGGATTATGTGCCCAGTCTCAGGAGGCTGTGAAGTCCCTAACGCAGAGGCCAACAGGATCGGGCTGGTAGTGTAGAACCCAAAGGCCCAAATTTAAATCCCTCTGCACCACTTATCAATTCGGTGACTGTAGGTACGTCTCTTAACTCTCTGTGCCTTAGTTTCTCCTCTGTCAAATGGGGATAATGTACCTGTCTCCCAAGTCAGGATTTGATGATCTATGTGTATAGAGCCCCTGGCTCCGTGCCTGGCAGGTAGTTAAGTGCCCAGGAAGTGGGAGAGATCGTAATTAAGGAAAGAGAGTGCCAAACAGGAAGGGCAAGGAAGGGCAAGGCAGTGAGCTGCTTCCCTCCACCGCCTTCGACCCCGCTGCAAAACAGGTCAGAAGTCTAATTCCAAAGGGCCAGGCCTGTCTGGCCCCAAAGAAACTAGGTTAGCCTGGCAGGGGGAGGGAAAGGAGGGCCTCTTTGGGGTAGGTTGTCACGACAGGCAGAGGCCCCTTGGTCCGCGTGATCACTGTGTCCTTGTGGAGATTGTGTCATTGTGGAGATTGTCACCCCCTGGTGGGGGCAAGGACAATGCCTCAGAGCGTGCCACTAATGCCAGACTCTTCCCTCTCTCCCCAGATCTACCTGTCATGGAAGAGCGGGCCCGGGGAGGTGAAGCACTGGAAGGACATGATCGCCCGTCCCCGGCAGCCTGTGGCCCAGTGGCACCAGCTGAAGGCCTGAGTGGGGCCGAGGGAGGCCCAGGGGGCCGAGGGCCTGGGTCCCCATCATGCCCTCACCACTTTATGCACAACGCCCGGCCTGGCCCCCCTGCCGTGGGTGAGGGGAGGACCCTGACGGCTTGGCCAGGGAGGGGTCCCAGGAACCATTTGGGCCCCATTTCTATTGAAGTACCAGCCCCATCCTCCACCGTCCGGCTCTGGGGGAGGGGCTCTGGGAGCCATTTTCCTGCTTTGCCCCTTTCCTTCCTGACTTGCTGACACTAAAGGAGTGGGGGAGAGCGTGAGAGCCAGACAGACGGACAGGCAGATCCCTCCAGACGCCCGCCAGGGGGGCACGGTCCCCCGTTTTCTTTAAGGCAGTGCCTGGAGTGGAGAGAGGCCGCCCCCTCCCCAGCCCCTGATCTGGACCCAGGAGGGGGGAGGTCGAGGCGTTTGGCCCCGGCCTGGCCAGGAGAGGCCCATCCGAGGGCAGTTTCAGGCGCCAGCTGGGCCCTGAACGCCAAGGATAGTATATAGTCCCCTCTGGGGTCCTGGAGCCGCAGCCCTGTGTATTTGTGTTGTGTCCACCGTGCGTGTGCGTGCGTGTGTGTGTGTGTGTGTGTGTATGTGTATGGGGTGGGGGGCTTGCTCCCTGTCCCCCTGGGGCCAGCAGTGCTGAAAGCCATGCAGAGAGGGCAGGCTTTCACGCAGTGAGGCAGGACTGGAGGCCTGGAGGGGACAGTGCACTCACTGAGCCAGGGGGTGAGGAAGGAGAGGCAGGTGAGGCTAAGTGGGGCGGGGATGGGGAAGGAGGGGCCGAGGGAGCTGGGCCGAGAGCTGCACTGCCTCCTGCTGTTTCCCACCTACGTCTCCGCTCCCTCCTCTGTCTCCCCGCGTCCCCCAAGACCCCTCTCAGCTCACAGTGCTCCAGGAGCTCTTTCCTCAGCAAGTTCATCTCTCGAACACGGTTTTCCACCTTTTAGGCACCAACTGTGGGCATCGCTTTCCACAAGGAGTCGCCGCCTGCTCCTTTCCTTCTCGGGATCTCAAACCCCGCTTGTCCTCTTCCCTACCACCCTCATCCTTCCCAGATCTCACATCCCAGCCATGCTGGCAACATTCCCCATGATTCCCAGCCTCCTTCCCCTTCCTCATCTCTCCCTGCCTGTGCAGACCTCCCTCCTCACACACCCACAGCTCCGCCCCTCCATCCTCCATGCTGGAGGACGTTCCTTTTCATCCCCTGCCCTGCTCTCCGATCATGCATCGCCCGACCTTCTCCGGGAATGTCTTCTCACCTTGCCCACTGCTCCCCGTCCCTCAGAGCAGCTACTTCTGCCCCTCTCAGTTCAGGCAGAGGAAGCAGGGGAAATTCCAGGATTCTGAGTTCTGAGGTTGCCCCACCCAAAGAAGCTGTGCTTTCTCCACGTCAGCTGCTGCAGAGACTAGACCTGGCTTCCCCTTGGAGACAGCAGATTTCGGAATGATCCCTGGTTAAGCCCGCTCATCCCCACGCGAGTCCTGGTGTTGATACAAGACAGCTGGTTGACAGCCTCCAATCCAGGGGTCTGCGAGCAGGGGCCTGACATTCCCGGCACACGCCGCCAGGTGGCGCTCGGTCACCGCAGTCTGTGAACGCGGTCTTGGACCACAGTTCTACCCCAGATGGGGCTGACGCCTCAGGGAAGGAGCCTCTGGACAGGGTCCCCACTGACAGATCATGGCAAAAGCATAGGCATGTAGGAACCATTTTCCTTCAGTAGGCTTTCCCTTGAGCTGAGCATTCTGCTCTGTGCAGCAGACGGGTCACGTTTTTTGCCCATATCAAAGTTTTCTCACAGTGAACGTCACCCCTGCTTCCACGCCTTTCCGCCCCCCCCCGGATCTGGAAGAATATCATACAAAGTAGGTGAATTATTTTGTAGAGTGAAAAGTGCTAATGTACCGCAAATAGTCACCCACATTCCTTGTAATCTAAATTTTTCTCTATTGTAGCTTTGCTTAAAGTGGGGGTCTACCCCAACTGCACCGTCCTGCCGGGCGGGCTGTGGACCAGCCCCCGGCGGGGACAGGAGGGCAGAGACTCGGAAGGCTGTGGGGAAGCGAAGAGAGGGTGCTGCCTCGAGAGGCGGAGGGGATCCTGTGCCCCTCTACCCCGCGGGAGGCGGGCGAGTGAGCAAAAGGCGCCCTGGCCTGCTGCAGAGCCCCCCAGAGATCCAACCAATTTGCAAAGAGTGGGCGGGGCAACTGCATCCCTTTTTCCCGAGCCCCGCCCACGGGACGCTTAGCCAATGCAGAGAGCATCTCCCGGCAGAGTCTGTGCCCTGTCTGATCTCACCCAGGAGCATTAATGAAAACCTCCTGGGGTTTCTCTAACCCCCCAGCCTCAAAACCCAGACGCAGGGAAAAGGCAGCAAGTGGTAGGCCAAGGGCCGGCACCGGTGGAGGCGGGTGGTATGGGGTGAGGGTGGGGGAGGTCTAGGCATCTAGGAGAACAAGGAATGGGGGAACTTGAGGGTGGGGGAGGGCACCGGAGCCCAGCCACCATCCCAGGACCTTGGGCGGTTCTCCCACACTCCCAGGGCCTCAGTTTCCCCATCTGTAAAATGATGGTAATAATACTTCACCTACCTCATAGGGGAGGTTGTGAGGCCGCCGTCACCTGATCTGGGGGTCAAGACAGGAGAACTCAGAAGGTGCTACCCGCGAGCAAAGTATTATTACTGTAGTCTGAAAGCGAGGCCCACCTGCACTCCTCTCATAGAGCCTCCAGGGATAGCCAGGGCCCACCTGGGCCTGTCTGTCTCTTCTGTATCCCAGGTCCCTTCATGAGCGTCACCTGCTGTCTTTGTGGGCACCCTAGACTTAGTCGTTACGTTGTTCAGGTGCCCTTTCTTGTGACCATCTCCCCACGGAACTGCTGTACAATTCCACCTGCCCTAGGACCCCGCACCTGCCCACCGGCGCCAGACACCAGGAAAACAGCCACAAAACAGCCAAGGGGGCCCCCCAGACCCCCCAGCCCGGATGGGGCCCCAGGGGTGGGGATCGGTGGCCGTTGTTTGTATTGTGTTTGAGTCTTTGAGCGCAAGTGTTTTATAAAAAAAAAAAACAAAAAAAAACCCACCGTCACAAAAAATTTTGCAGCGAAGAGAAATGAAGACAAACCGAAGAAAAAAAAAGGAAAAAAGAACCATACGAAAATTTCCCACCACACGCACCCTCTAAGCCAGCAAGACTTCCTCTTTGCAAAATCATATTTTTGTGGGAATGGGCCCTGTTTTTTGTGGCAAGGCCCGTTCTGATTAATAAAGGATCGTGGAAAAGTAGGGCCTTGGCTGTTTCCTCCGTGGGCCCCAGCCCTCCCTCGCCCCCCAGGGGAAGAGGCATTGGTTGAGGGGGATGGGTAGCCTGGGGCTGAGTCTCCCCTCAACTTCTCACCTTGGAGATCTGTCTTCACTGGTGACGAGGCCCTTCTAGCCCGTCTTCAGATCTAGAATGTCAATCTAGCAGCTGCCCAGAGGGCGAGGGAGCAGCTACTCCTCGCAGATTGGGCCTGAAGCAAGGCTTGTTGGGAGTGGAGTCTTCCTGAGGTCTGAGGGGTACCTCTGTAGCTCACCCACTCCAACATCCCCTCCCTCGGTGCCCAGGGGACCCTCACTACCATCCGAAGCAGGTCAGACAAATCAAAGGGAGACCCTCCACCTTCCCACCACCGCCTGAACCCTGGCTGGGCCACTGCGGGTTCAAGTCAGCGTTTTGCCCGCTTCCTGGTCCCTGTGGAGCTCCAGCTCTGTGGGCTGAAGCCGTGGCATCTCTCCACCCTTTTCAGGTTGAATCCTTTAGGATTAGAAAAGTCTCTCCAACTCTAAAAAAGCCCATAGCCAGACCCAGCCTGAGGGAACTGTGCCCCAGCGCTCGCTTCTCCAGCCACTGTGGCCCCAGGAAAACTATTTCCTTCTTCCGTCTCGGTCTCTCAGACCTCAAGGGAGCAATAACCAACCGTTCCAGCCCCTTTCCCTTTCCTCCCCGCCCCCACACAACCGCCAGGGGAAGGACTACTAGTTCTCAGAGTACCTCAGAAGGAAGGTGCTACCTCTGTGTTAGGCACAAAGGCAACGAGCCCCCTCCACCCTTGTCACGTGTCCACCTGCTGGCTCCTGCCCCACTCCAGAGCGAAGGGGGCCATCATGCTTTCTGCTCCCCAGCACCTGGCTGGCAGCTGCTTCCTTGAGGTGCACTAAGCACCCCCACCTGAAGCTGCCTGTCCTCTCCCTTCCTGCCCCATCAATTTTCTGACAACCTGGTTTAAACGTAGGATTAAAAGGCGGTTATCTCTTTTGTCCTCTGATCTCTGTCCCAGGGATTGGAGAGAGTCCTAGCGTCAGGTAAGTAGCCTCAAGAGCGCCCCTTGCCGGAACCTCTGTTCAGACTTTCTCTGGGAAAATGGCTCTGGAAAACTGGGCCTGAAAGCAGGGACAGCTCGGCCCCCGCAGAGGTGACGGCCGTGGGCTCGGGGCCTCCTCCTGAACTTTTTGCCTCATTCTCCTGCCTTTGCTTCACTGGGTCTCTCTTCATCCACGACTATACTGAGAGATTCGCCTCTCCCTCCCTGTGCCTGGGACCACAGTCTATGGTGTTCTTTCTCCTGCAAGTCCCTCCTGGCTTCCACAGCTTTCTGTAAGGCCGTCCTGGACTACATCCGGCTCTCCTCCCCTCCCCCACAGAGACAGCCAGAAGGACAACGCTCGAACATGCTGTACGCCCCAGCCCGTGGCTCCCCTGACCATCTGTGCCCCTCGAAGGTGCCCTGTTCCCTGTGTTTGTGTCCTGTGTGTATGTTTTGTGTCTCGTTTAGATTGTGAGCCCCCCTGGGCAGGGCCCCCTGTCTGAATACATGTTCTGTGTGGCACACCTGGGTGTGCTAATAAATGTCCATCCTCGGAACAAGAGCGCCCGGGTGTCTTAAGGAAGCTTCGAGACAGATGGCTAAGCAAGCCCATGTGGTGGCTTTGGAGGCAGAGAGGTGCATCTGGACAAGGGCCCCAGTCCCCAAGCCACCCCGTTCTGCTTTCCCAAGACCCCAAGGGCGGGCAGGAAGAGTGGGATGGCGGTAATAAAGCTAAGAAAAGATCCGAGCCCTCCCCGCATCTTGGCTGCTCTGCGGGCCAAGGGTTCTGGCCATTGGAGGCTCCAGGAGGGAGGAAGAACAGGTACGGCTGCCACCCACTTTACACCCAGACCTGACCGCCAGCCAAGGACAGAGGGGGCCTCCCGCAGTGTGGATCGAGCCCTGGGTTAGGAACCCTAATATCCATTTATGGGCAAGTCACTCCCTCCCTGGGTCTGTTTCTTGCGCTGCCACCTCCTCTGCCTTTGTCCTCCTGGTCCCCACTGCCTGCCTGCCCGCTCCGATCTGCTGACTCCCTGGGCCTCTGCCCTGCCTGCCTGGCACAAACGCAGCTCTGCCAGGGCTCTCCTGCCCGGCCACCCCATGGCCCACACACCGCTCGCTGCCCCCACACTACTCAGGGAACTGCAGACCTGGCGTTGTTACAAGTGTCCCTCCAAAATCGTCTCCCCTTCTCCCTGCTGCCCTGAGGCCAAGTGAGAAGTCACCGGCAGTTAGGTGGGGGGCGGGCTAGGACTCGGTATACAGTATTCTCTTAGCACCGAGGGGAGCTGTGATGCCCAGCTGTCCCTGGCAACAACTCCCTTCGTACCCTGGTCACCCCCATTTCTGCATGGAGGCAGAGCCCCTCAACAGTGCTCCCAAGCCAGGCATCAGCACCCACTCTAAGCAAACTCTCTAACTTCTCAGAAGGAACTGACGGTGGAGAGCAAGAGAGTAGTGAAGCTGAGGACCGGGCCTCAGGATGGCCCCGGGGACGCATCACGGGCAAACGCAACAGGGGAAGAGGGTCAGGGAAGTGGACCAGAGAGAGGAAGGATAGTGCCCGCAGTTATGACTCCAGGGTGACCATGGCTCCCCACACCCCCATGCCTTACATCTCAGATTTGCATGAAGGGAAAGTAGAGAAACATCAGGTTGCATAGAGTCCTGAGTTGTAGCATTGGATCTAGATAAACCCAGCTCCTCATGTGCAGAGGGAGAAACTGAGGCCCAAGAGGCCATGACTTACTCAAGGTCACTCAGTCAAAAACAGAACTGGGACTGGAACCCATGCTTTCTGATTCCAGGACTGGTGATCGTTCTCCCGTGCCATGACTTGCGTCATGGGGTCAGAGGACAGTCTCTGGTCTGCTGCCACGCCCACACCACCTGAGCGACCTGAGATCTCAGTTCCTTACCCCAAGTTCCCAGAACCGGGAAGGCCCACTGCCCCCGATGGAGCCGCGACAGGGGGAGCACGGGCACCTAAGGAGCCTTAGGAGACACAAAGTCTGCAGCAGCCCCAGACCCCTCTTCCTCCTCAAAAAGGAGGCAGCCTCCAATCTTTCCCACACACCGGCTCTTTCTGCCCATTCGAAGCGTTCACTCTCGTTTACGGGCTGACGGCTCCAGACCATTCCTGGCCTCCTCCTAACCCAGGCTCAGCCCGGTTGCCAGCAGAGCTGCTGGGCCAGGCCTGACCTTTGGGCCTTGAATGACATCAGTCCTGTTGCCATGGTGACGGTGGCCTGGCAGCATCTTCTCATGGGAGATAGGCCTCTAGGCTTGAGGCTTTACAATTTTCCTCCTTTCTTTAAATCTTCAAGATTTTTTTTCCTGAACAATGAGAGGAGAAAGTAACACCGTAACTGAATAAAAAGAGACTAAGAGGGAGAGACAGAGGAAAAGAGAGGGAGATGGAAGGAGAAAAGAGGAGTCACAGAGGGAAGGTTGGGGGTCAGCACCGGTGAAGAAATAGAGAAAGGTCAGCCCGGCTTGAGGGAGATTCAAAAACATATTAAGGGCCTGGGATCTGAGAATTCAGCTGGTGAAGACCGAAGGGTGGAGGGTGATGCAAGGGGCTGGGATGCAGAGGGTAAGATAAGATACTCCAAGACCTGAAACCAGCCTTCGGCAGCCAAAGCCATTCGTGTCCGAGGAAAAGTGCTTGTTCCCCAGACAGAGCACAGTTGGCTGGACCCGGCTAAAGCAGAGCTGGGGAACATGGACAGAGGGCAGTGCCAGAAGGAGCCCAGGGTCCCCACAGCAATGGGACCCAGTGCTCCCAGGGCTTATAAATAAACAGGCATGTGGGAAATGCACATTCTTTCTCCAAGAAATGTATTTTATGTTTACAGCCAGTTTTTTTTTTCTTCTTCCTAAAGAAAACACTACCATGTGGGGCCCCTGGCCCTGACGGTGTCCCTGAGTGTCCCCGGCCCTGGCCCCGTCCTCCCATTATTGCTTGGGTGGGAAAGATCCGGCCCTGGGAATTGCAGAGCGAGACTCCACTCCTCACCCCCTTGAGGCTGTCCCTGGTGACGGAGTAGAGGCACACAGTGCTCGTCCCATGCCCCACGCCGTGCCAGCCACACTGACTGTGCCCATTTAAGGGCATGGGGAGTGCAGGCAATGGGAGAGGCACCGAGACAGCCTCCCAGGGCAGAGAGCCCCTCTCTTCTGTGCAGGAGGCCTAGAGGCGCAGTGGCTTCTTTTCAAAATTGACAGCTGGAAGGTTCAGGCTGTGGAGAAAGAAGGCAGAGCTCTTTTCCCAGCATATTTCTAGGCACAAGCTGGAAGGAGAGGACTGAATAAAAGACAGAGGTGGAGACCCTGCCTCCTGAGTGCCCCTTCCCCATACAAATTTTGGGGGGCCTGGGGAGGGAGGTATGTACGATGAGCCCCAAAGGAGGGGCAAGGGCAGCTGCGGTGTTAGGGCCCCAGTCCCAGTTTCCAACTTCGGTCCTGGGCCCCAGTCCCTCCAGACCCCTGGGCCAAGCCGTCCTCCAAGGGCGGGCAGTCCTGCCTTGCACAGGCATGCGGTCCACCCGGAGGTAGCGGCTCCTGCACCAGAAAGGGTAAGTCTAGGAGATCCAAATTCCAGGAGGAGAAAGGGACGGTGGTGGGCACCCTGGGCATCCAGACTCAGCTCAGGTGACGATTCCGCAGAGGGTGCTGACCCTGGTTCCAGGTAGAAGCTGGAGCCTCTAGAGTGTTGTCAGTGACGCCATCAGGGACAAAACAAAAATACAAGGGACTGGATGGAGCCCAGACTTCTTGGTCTGACCACTGCCCAGAGACCAGCCAGAAGGCAGTCTCCTTACTACCCAGGAGTGTCTGAAGATGGCCTCCAGGCCTGCCTGTCCCCGGCAGCTCACCCAAAGTGGCCCCTCCTCTGCCCACCGCTCTCACGGACCTTCCCAGAGCCCCTCCTCCCAGAGAAGCCCAAGACCATCACCCAGAACACAGGCTCAGGTGCCCAGTCCTGGAGCGGCTTCCAGGGCGCGGAGGTTGCTCCCAGAAGGCCCCAGAACCCTGGAGCCACCGCCCCCTATAAGCAGGTCTTCTTCCTCCTCATCTTCAAAGGCTGGCACAGGGCGCCGGGGTGGCGGCCGGGGGATGGGCTCGTCGCGCTCCGCCATGCGCTCGACGGCGCCCTCGCCTACGAGGAAGACGGTGTCCGCGACGCGCGGGGGCCCAGTGACCGGGTTGTGATCGTAGGAGAAGACGCGCAGGGCGCGCAGGGGATGCAGGTCCGGGAAGCCGCCCAGGCGGTTACGGTCCAGGTCGAGGATGTGCAGGCGACCCATGCGCAGCAGCGCGGGCGGGAACTCCTCGAAACGGTTGCCGTAGAGCCAGAGGCCGCGCAGGCCCGTCATGCGTGGCAGGTCGGCGGGCAGCGCGCGCAGCCGGTTGTCGCCCATCTGTAGCGACTGCAGCGCCACCAGGCGCAGCAGCGGCCGCGGGAAGCGCCGCAGGAAGTTGCCCTCGATCCAGAGGCAGCGCAGGCTCTGCAGCTGCGCGAAGTCGTTGGGCAGCGCCAGCAGCCGATTGCCGCCCAGGTAGAGGCGCGTGAGGCGCGGCAGGCGGCACAGGCCGTCGGGCAGGCGCTCGAGTTTGTTGAAGTCCAGAGCCAGGATGCGCAGCTCGCGCAGCTCCTCGATCTCCTCGGGCAGCTCACGCAGCCCCGTGCCGCTCACGTACAGCTTCTCCAGGCGGCCGAGCGCGCACACCGCGCTGGGCAGCCGCCGCAGCCGCCTCCCGCTCAGCTCCAGCTGCTGCTCGCCGTGGCGCAGCTGCTCCTCCGCGTCCGAAGGCAGCTCGTCCAGCGTGGACTCGGCGATGCCCATAGTCACGTGCCCCGGCCGGGGCCGCCGCCGCCGCCGCCCGGCATCGCTCCGTCCTGGCGGTGCCCGGGTCTCCCCGACGGGACCGAGGCCGCGCCGGCTCCGGGGCCCCCCGCCCCGGCCTGCCCCTGCGCGGGGAGGGGGGCCGTGCGGAGCCGGGAGGAGGCGCCCGCTTGGGGGCCCGCCGCCGCGCGCCGCTCTCCGCCGCCCGCCCTCCGGCCTCCCCCCGCTGCCTCCGCTGGTGGCGGACTGGCTGGGTTTCGCGCTGACTCGCAGCTAAGCGACCCGTCGCCCTGGCAACCCCCGACGCGCGAGCTGCTGCCAATGAGGCGGAGGGAGGGCGGGGCCGGGCGGGGCCAAGGTGCTACTCGAGCGCCGGGTCCCCGCGCCCCGGCAGGTCCCCCGCCGGCCCACCCACCCTCCCCCGAACCAGCGCGAGCCAAGGGAAGCCAAGGCCCGCGCCTCGCCAGCCTGGCGCTGTGCCAGCACAGACCCGACGTCCGACGCTGTCCACACTTCCAGTCACAGCGAACCGTTCGGCGCGCGGTCCTGTGCTCCCAGAGCGGCCAGTCCAAGAAGGGACCGAGGACGGAGAAAACGTGGGCGCGCGACCCGCGACTCTGGACACGCGGTTCTCGAGGAGGGACTGAGGGTTGCGGTCACTGTTAGCCACTTAGGTCCAGCGGCATACGACCAATCTCCCCGCTATAGTCACTTCGGGATGGTAACTCGGAACAGGGTTACTTTCTGGCTCTTTTCAGGGTGAGTCACATCGGAGGATTTTCGGAGAATTGGGGCTTGGCTCCGCCCCCTCCCTGCCCCGGACACCCTCATTGCCCAACAAGTTCCTCGTTAGGGCTCTCTCACCCTTCTCTCCTCCCACCTTCCTCTAGCTATACTCAAAGGCTGCGGCGGACAGAGGACACGTGAGCGCCTATGAGTGCCACCAACGATGACCACTTTCATTCTGTGACTCTTCCGGTTGCGCATGTTCCCACCAACAGCCCAGCCTTCTACCCTGCCATTCAGAGCCCTCCTGCCAAAGCTCCTGGCAGAAACACTGGCTCCCATTTATTGCTCGCCTGCTGCGTGCCCAGCACTACTGAGAGCATTGCATCGAACACTTGCGACGTACCTATGGGTAGGTACCCTCATTATCCCAGTTTTAAAGATGGGGAAATGGAGGCTCTGAGAGGTTTGACTTGAGCTGGGTGACTTGCCCAAGGTCAGCCCGCTGGCTGGTGAGTGGCTAGGATTTGAAACCAGACAGTGTGACTCTCCATCCTGTGCTCTTAACTGTACCACACCAGTAAGTGGAAATGATGATGACTCCGCCTCTGGCAGTGACTTTTCTCACACAGGAGCCTCTAACTCTCATGCCAGAACTACAAGGAAAGCATTATCGTTCCCATGTGAAAGATGACAAAAGTGGCCCCAGAGGGATTAGGTACTTGCTTACGGTTGCATAGTGAGTAGAAGTTACAGCCAGGGAGGCGGGTCTGCAGGCTCCATGCCTCCTCTGTCCTGCGTGTGACCATATAATTGGCTGAAGGGACCTCCCGGCAGCCTTTGATCCACTCCCACTCCCATCCCCACTGCAGGTGGAGAGGGAGGTAGCTCAAGCCCAGAGAGCAATGGCCAGTGCAAGTCAGGATAAGAACCACACTTCCTGTAATATAAGCTCCACAGAGCAGGCGAGTTTGTTTCCCCTGCCTGCACAGAGTCTGGCACATTGGAAGTGTTCAATGAAAATTTTTAACGTTTAAAAAATGGAGGCAAACTTCACATACAGTGAAATACATAGATCGTAAGTGTACAGTTTAATGACTTTTGACAGGTGTGAACACCCACGTAATTTTTCCATCACTTAGAGTTCCCTCGTGCCTCTTCCAGCCAATTCCCACCTCCCAGCGGCAACGAAGATCCTGACCTCTATCATCACAGATCAGTTTTACATGTTCTTGAATTTCATATAGATGAAATTATTCAGCGTGTACTTTTTCTGCTCCTGGCTTCTTTTGCTCAGATACTCCATATATGTGTGTGGGGTAAAGGAACCACAGGGCAGAATAATAACAGTTGTAATCGGGCAAGGGGTGTCCTGGGCTGAACAGGTGACAGGGAACACAGACGCAGGTATTGCTCTGAGCCAGGAACCACCCACACACCCCTGTCCTGGGATGGAGACTGAAAAGAATGAGGTAGGGGACCCAAGAAGAGAGTAGATAGAGCCCAAACACCAGACCAGGGGGGCTTCGAGCTCCTTCCAGACCTCATGTAAGCCCGAATCCAACGCTCTCCCTTCTAGTCGTTTGGGAGAACTTGGAAGAAATGATACCTCAGACACCAGAAAGCTGAGGAAAACCCATCCAGGCTGACAATATAAGGGTAAGCACCCACCCCCGCTGCTGCCCTTCAAGCAGTTCCCCCAAAGGGAACATTCTCTGTGAGGAGGAAGCCCAGCCAGCTGCCCCCACCACCACCACCACCACCACATGCTCAGAGCTGGCACTCTAGCACCAGGCAGCTCTCTTGGGCTTTGCCTGCTTGGGCAGGAGTCACATGTGCCCCTGAAACTCCAACACCAGCCTGACAGAGCTTCCTGGGTTCAAGGGCACAGGGGACCAGCCTTCTCCTTTCTCTGAGTCTTTCTCTTGCTCTAGGTAGATGCTGTACCTTCGCCTCCCACCAGGTCCCTCTCAGTGGGGGCAGGTAAAATGTGCTGGCGTTCCGGGCCCACGCAGGCTGGCAGCGGGCAATCATGTTGATGAATCACGCTGGCACTGCGGGCTCCCAGTCCTTGTTGAGGCGTCACTAATGAATTAGCTTCACCCCCAGCACGGGGCCTCTCAGCCTTTCTCTACTCCCCATGAAGGCAGGAAACCGAGACTTGGGAAGGGGGAGCAGGGGAAGAGAAGGGGGCTTGACAGCTCCGGGAATGGGCGTGGACACCAGCCATCCTTCCTGCCCGGACGCATGCTGGAAAAATGCCCGAAGTCCAGGTTTCTCAGGCGCCCAGAAACGGCCTCTCCGTTCCTAACCATAAGCTACCTGCCCACCTCCGAATCCATATTTTTTAAAGAAATTTTTGACATACAGGAAAGTACAAAGCTTTCTGTGATAAACACCCCTGTGCTCGGTATCCAGCATTGATGACTGCTGACATTTTGTCACATTTGCTTTAAATCCACTTTCTTTTACATAAAAGAAAGAAAACAGCGCGTATAATATAGAAGTCTCCTTTGTCTCCCCTCCTGTGTTCCTACAGTCCCCCCACCACCACTCCCACCCGCCACTCTCACCATGCTGACCCTGCCAGGGTCCCCTCTGGTTCCCACTCCCCTCTGTGGGGCCAGGACCACTGTGGCTGCTGACACTTGAATAAGATCACGGAATGTTAGCATCACAGGTCCTTAGATATCAAGGATTTGAGCCTATTGGAGCCAACCGTGAAATGTCAGAACAGGGAGGGTGGTTAGCTCCTCTGGGAGATCACAGACTCTGTTAAATGTCTACCGGAAGCTAAGGACCCTCATCCCAGAAAAACACATGGAGGCAGTAACTCACCCAATGAGGTGCACACTTCCCATGGGTTCACGGTCTCCCCGGGGTCCAGTCCAACTTCCTCATCTGGCAAAAAAAAAAAAAAAAAGGAAAGTGACGATGTCTTTCATGCCATGACCCACTCCCTTTACCTGTACTTCCAGAACTCAAGTCCTCACCTTCATTCAGGTATTCATTCGATAAGCATGAAGCCCCTACTTATATGCCTAGGTGGTGGGGATCACTGTGAATGTGAACATAGCGATAGACCCCTGAGCCCCTGCCTTTGTGAGGCCTGCATTCCTGTGAGTGGAGAAAATCAACAAAAGGCGTTTCACAGTGTGTCAGGCGACGGTCAGGCTGTGGAGGAAATCAAGCCAGCAAGAGCGAGAAGTCTGAGGACCCCGCCCGAAACAGAGTGGCCGGAGAGGCCTCGTTGACAGGATGGCCTTTGAACAAAGGTGGTAAGGAGGAGAGGAAGCAGCCACGCACACAGATGTCTGGGGCACATGCGTTCCGAAAGTGGGGGTGGCAGTGCGGGAACCTTGGGGCGGGAGTGTGCCTGGGTGTCTTGGAGCGGCAAGGAGCTGCGTGGCAGAGAGAGATCAGAGACAGAAAGTGAGGAGGGGGTGGGCTACCCAGGGCCCCCTGCCTTTGTAAAGGCTTTGGCTTCGACCGAGGGTGAGAGATGCTTGGGGGAATTTGAACAGAAGAATGACAATCTCACACGCATTTTAAGAGGATCTCTTTGTGGCTACAGCCGTAAGGAAGGCGTGCGTGCGTGCGTTGGCGGAAGGAGTGTGTACGACTCGTACCTCTCTCATCTTGGTCCTCTTCCACACAATAATGATGATTATTTACTGAGCACCTACAGGTTATCTAATTCAGCGGTCCCCAACCTTTTTAGCACCAGGAACCGGGGCTCCTATGAAAATCTAATGCCTGATGATCTGAGATGGAGCTGAGGCGGCCATGCTGGTGCTGGGGAGTGGCTACAGATGAAACTGTGCTGGCTCGCCCGGCCACTCGCCTCCTGCTGTGCGGCCTGCGCTCCTAACAGGCCACAGACTGGTGCTGGTCCAGGGCCTGGGGGTTGGGGACCCCAATCTAATTTACCTTTCACCACAGCTTTGGCAGGCAAGTACCAAATTCCCCTGATTTACAGATGAAAAAACAGATTCAGAGCAGGTAAATAGCTTGATTAAGGTCACCGAGCTGGAAAGGGACAAAGCCAGAATGCAAACCCAATCCATCCATCTTATTGCAAAGCCTGGACTTCTATGTCTTACTGCCTCTCTTGACTGGGGGAAATTAGAGAAACCACCCAGGATGCCCAGATTCTTGACCCCATCCTGCAAACAGCAAAAAGATTTCCAGGACTGCCTCACTTTGAGAGGCCCCAGGGCTCAGTATGTTTTCCCAACTGGGGGCATCCTAGAACCCCAGTGCAGGCTCAAGAGGGCAAAGCAAAGTGGCCCCCAAATCCAGGGACAATCTAGGGCTGTGATCTGGGTTTGCCTGTTAACAAATTCCAGGTGATGTCTGGCCCACCATTGTCCCAGAGTCCTTTGCTCAGTAGCAAAACTCATGAGGCTAGCTCAGCCACTGCTCCCCCGCTCCCCAGACCCTCTAGAAACCGGAGCCTAGATACGCCCTGAGGATCACATTCCTCTGAAACCAGAGCTCTGAGACTGACCTGCCTGGTCTGTTGAAAGCTGAGAGTCCTCCCCAGCCCTCCTGGGGACACGAGAACTAGAACAACAGAGGCCAGGGCAGAGAAGTTGATTTAGTTCCCAGGGACACGCCTCCATGCTGTAGATGGGAATCTGACCGCCCTAATGGGTTCTGGGAGGCCTCCACATTCCAAAATGGGTTCTCCTGGAAGAGACCATATTGGTTACGGCTGGCAGCTAGCTATCTTTATGTTAATACCTTTCCAGATCTGTGGCTGAGTTCAAGGAGAATCTTCTGCTCCAAGACTACAGACCCAGGTCCCAACCATGACCACCAAGGACTCATCTGGCCTAGTTCCTCTCCCTGTGGAAGGGGCTGCCAAAAGTCACCAACTTCTGTCTACCCCTTTTCTTCCTGAGCATTCAGAAGGGTGATGAGGTGGGGCCCTGGAATGAACACTGGGCCAACAGATGTGGGCAGAAATGATACATTCCACATCCAGGCACAATCCTCCACTCTCTTATTTTCTGTGGCATCAAAGATGGAAAGTGGCTGGATCCCTGAGTCACCACATGGAGATGAGCTCTCTGACCCACATTAGACTGTAAAGCAAATGAGAAATAATTTTTTTAACATATTAAACCATTTAGACTCAAGGCCTGTTTGTTACAGAATTGACCTGGACTAATTAACACACTTCTTCTTGGTTTCTCAAACGCACCAGCTTCTTTCAACCCCCAGGACCTTTGCACGTGCTAGTCCCTCTTCTTACCACTCTACTTGGTTCGCATTGCTTATCCTTAAAGTTTCAGCTGAAAGCTCTCTCTCTCAGAGAATCCTACCAGGTCCTCAAGAGCATGTCAAGCCCCCATGTTATAGGTTCTTGAACTCCCACATTTCTCCTTCAAAGTACTATTCCAATTAAAATTAAATGAACAATTAACTATGAATTATTTGAAGTCTGTTTCCTCTGTACCAAAGCATAAGCTCCACGAGGGTAGGGACTTTGTTCACTAATGTTCCATAGAACATAGCCCTATGCCTGCTGCATTGCACCTACTTGAGGAGTATGTGCTGGATGAGTAAACGGAGTCTCTCTCCCACAGGTTCCCTGGGACCATCTGTTCCACTTGAGCTACTCACCCTTTCTGAACCTTGATTCTCACGTCTAAAGAATGAATCTGAACCAGGGCCTGGGTGAGGTGAGCAAGGCACCTGCCCCAGGCACAAAATTTAAGGAGGTGCCAAAAAAACTCAGTAATCAAGATAAATAATCCTTTAAGGCAATGAAGACAAGACCAGGACCAGTGCTCTGATGAGCCACATTGGAGCCTGTGGCAGAAGGAAAAATCAGTATAATCCTTTCTGTCTTTAAAATGTTGATATATTGTTTGTTATGGATTTTTTGGATAAATTTTTATTTTTAGAGCAATTGCTTTAAACTATTGTTTTTCTGGATGACTCTGTTTTTTGGCACTTCAAAGTTTGTGCCTGGGAAAGGGCCTCACTCACCTCACTCTAGTCCTGGCCCTGGAATGGGCACAACCACTTTCCTGGAAGGATTATCATGAAACATCAGTGAGATGATAAGGAGCTGGGTATTATCATTCTGAGATATTAACTGATGCTCCACTGTAGACAATTTTCTCTTATCCATTTCCCTCCATTCAGATGCTAAGTTGGCTTCCTATATTCCCCATCTCCCTTCAAGGGAAACTCAGAACAAAGAGTCAAAATCCTTGGCTTTGAGTTGCAAAAGAGGCTTTGAAACTCAGAGAGCTGAGACCATAGCCTTGCAAGAGCAGGGTTTTGAAAGAGAAATCTTTTTTGTAGGTTCAAAAGCTTGGCTTTGAACTTGGAGAGCAGGGAGCTGATTCTGTAGGCCCCAGAGTGGGGAAGCATGCGTCATCACAGAAGCCACCACCCAGAAGGAGATACAGGCTCATTCCGCAGGTGTGAGAGAAGGAGCAGAACAGCCCCCCTAAACGAAGATGCCAGCCCACAAAGGAGTCCCTGACCCCACCTGCTCTGGGCTGAGCGTAAGGGTGGCATGAAAAAGTCCTGGGTACGTTTAGGGGACACCAAGACAGAGAGGATCTGCATTACCTTACCAGGTATGGCCTGAAGATGCAACAGGCCTCTTAGAAGCTCCTTTATAAGTGCCTTTCTGGAGAAGCCTCAGCAGAGTCAAAAGGGAGTTGAGCTAGGCCCCTCTGCAGAATCCTCTGCGCAGCCCTGTGTCATTAGGAGAGCATCCAGAAGTTTCTGCACTTTCCACACAAATGAGGTGTGGCTGAGAGTGAGTTAGTGGACCTGGAGGGCTGTGTGCTTGGTCCAGGTAAGGCAGCTGAAGGGTCAATTCTGTGACATTGGCAGCTAGAGGTCAGAGTTCACTGGTTGCTTCTGGGCAAGTGCGGGGAGGACAGGTGTGGATGACCCAAGCCCTCGGAGATAACTCACTCAGGGGGAGTCAACAAGGATGGATGCCCCTCCCCCAATTGCAAGCTCCAGGAACATATAAGTCCTCCCAGGAGAAGGAAATGAAAGGGAGGAGGGGCAGAATTCTTGAGCTGATTGGATTTGATCTGGAACGGATAGAGTTAAATTCATAGGGGACCGAGTTGGACCAGAAGTGACCGAATGGATGGATGGCTTTGCTAAATTCAGTTACTGAGTACCTGAGGATGTGCCTGTGAGATCCGTACCTGCTGTACACATAGCCAAGCAGGTGGTGTGATGCACAATGGAACCGTGTCCAAGGGACCCCGTTTCCATTAGGGATCTCGTCGATTGGTATACTACTAGGGCAGTTGAGGAAGGGCATCTTTTTCTATGTCTCCCAAAGGGTCCTTAAGAACCAGTAGCATCCCCGCCAGGTGTGTAAGGCACTGGCTCACAGGAGGCACTCCACGAGCGCTCATTCTTTTCTTGATGGTAACCCACACGTGAAAGACATTCGAATTCCTTGGGTTGCCCAGCATTCCCCTAAGTTGGAGAATCCCAACTGCCTTACAAAACAGAACCCACAGGTCCTAGTATGGAAGCTGGGGAACTGGCCTTCCCAGCTTCCTCTGCAAGTTGGGTGCGGGCAGGTAACCTAGGAGAGCCACCCATCAGAAGTACCCACCACTGATTTTGAATCGGAAATGAGAAATGCAGAGCAGAAGTCGTGCAGGATCCCTTCCAAGGATGGGTCGGGGAAGTGGTAGCAGAAGCCATGTCTGGTGCCCGGCAATGGGGGAGGCCTGCTGTTTCTATGGGCCCAGGCCCACGGGGCCATTTTGGGCCTGATTTTTGGCTTGGTAGCCTCTAAGCTTTGCTCTCAGGTTCACCCGAAGATTCTGTGCGCTTTGAAATCCTCTTAATAAATTCCTCGTCTCCTTAAGTTAGCCAGAGTTAGTTTCTCTAACTTGTAAAGAACTCTGATTGCTGTCCCACATGCCAGACTTCAGCCCGAGATCACTAAGGGAGTCACGTAATCACTGGCCATGTCCCCAGGGCCTTCACTGTCATATCCAGGAGTCCTCGCACTGCCAGATGCCTCAGATGTGCCCAGGAATGTTTGTCCATGTTCTTCAATGCCAGCCTTCTGCCCCTGGTGCCAGAGCCCACCAGGAGAAGGCAGCTCTGCTGCAAGGCTGTTATTATAGGGACCTGAGGGGGCCATAGGGACCACATCTTGTCATTGGGCCCAGAGCCTCATAGTCTTTCCTGAACACAGTTCCTTCAGCATCTCAGCCCAGCCTCTCAGGATAGGTGAGTGAGACACGTGCCTTTCTGGTTGATCTCCTTACCTGGGACCTCTGAAGACACACAGACAGACAGACAGACAGACAGACAGACAGACACACACACACACACACACACACACACACACACACACACACACATACTCACTCATATACCTTTTCTTCAGCAAAAGAAAACAAAGCCCCATGCTTTTGTCACCGGCTGCACATGCGATGCCTGACACTCCTGGGAAGCTTCCAGGCACCATTTCTGCTCACCCGAGGCCCCTGGATCAGTGATGTGATGGGGAAGACCTGTCCCCAGAGCAGAGAGGCCCGAGCATGCATGCGCCAAGCCAGGCGGCTTTCAGAGCTTGCTCCATCTCTTTGGCTCAGGTTGACCTGGTTCCACGAAGGTCCTTCCAGGGTCAAGTTTCACGCCTGAAAGAACTTTCTTAGCAGAACCCTGTCTGCGACAATGTCTCGAGAAGCACAGAGTATCAGGACACCTGGGAGGCCCCAACAGACCCTCCTCTGACCTTGAACAGAGGCCCTGGGTGGGGGTTCCCTGACTCTGACTCCTCCTCTGCCCTTGCATATTGGGCCGTTTGGAGAATATTTCCTTGGGAATGGGTGGCCCTCCATATGGTCAGAGAAGAACGTGGGGACGCGATCCCGCGTTTCAGGCCCTCCATCTGTCTGCCTGCAGCATATCCACCGGCCTGCAGCCTCCGCCCGCTGGGCTTCTCGCCATCCCCTGGGCCTCCAGTTCCCACGGACAGATGCCTTTTCCCAGCTGGCCAGCTGTCAAGCCTATGAGATGGTGGCTCTGCATATCACCACGTGACTTGGGCCAGATGGCACCTGTCAACATCTGCTGTCACAGTGCCACGATGGGCAGTAGCCTCACACATGTCTGCGTGCGTCACAAGTGGGACCCGATTGCTTGACACCCAGTGTCTGTTCTGATTCTGCTGTCCCATCAGCCCCTGGGGCTCCACACCCCCACACCAATGCCGTCAGCTCAGCACCCACCTGTGTCCCCAAATTTCCCTCGGAGGGAGGCCCCTCTGTGTTCTTGCTGAAAAGATAAAGGCCCACGGAAAATTCCTAGCTCCCGGCAGTCTGTGGGGGCTTAATAAAGGTTAATCATCGTCATTGTACATCTCAGAACGGTTTCTAAAACATCTGCAGGGAGGGGTAGGAGGCTTTTGGCAGCAGCTACAACTGGCTCCTGCTGTAAGGAGTGACTCACCTGAACACCCCAAGCCTGGTTTGCAGGTGAGGGGAGAGGCAGGCAGCTTCCCGGAGAGCCCGGGAGAAGTTGGCCTCGGGGAAGTGTGGGGCTTGGCCCCCTTGAGAGGCAGCCTAGGCCTCCAGGTAAGGCCAGACAGGTGGATCACCCCCCAGGCTCTCCCAGACAAGAGGGGGCCTGATCCCAGAGAAGGGTTCTGAGGAGGCCTGTCCATGGCCGCGCCGGAGGAAACAAAGGCCAGACCCTCTGACTATCTGCAGCGTGGCCTTGTCCAAGTCCCCGTTCCTGTCTAGGCCTCTGTTTCCTCCGCTCCAGCGTCAAGGCCGCCATTGTTTGCGGGCTCAGCACTTTCCACATTTATCTCATTTAGCTCACAAGGTGGGTGGGCACTGCTAGCAGCTTCAGCTCAGAACACTCAGGTGGCCTCCACAACTGGTGGTACCAGGCAGGCTCAGGATAAGGAGAGCCGGGATTCGAACCCAGGCAGTCTGACCCCTGAGCTCAGGCCTGCGCAGCCCTACTCTGCTGACAGCCTTGGCCCAGGCAAGGAAAGGGTGCTGGGCTGAGGGACCAGGACCAGACTGAAGACTCAAGTCTCAGAGGGGTGAGGGGATGGGCGTGTCAGCACCCACCTGACAGCACAGAGGGGGAGTGATGTGGCACAGGTGAGTCCCTTCAATGGTTTCAGTAATCTGAGTAGCTACAGGGCAGGAGGTGTCCATTCCTCCTGCCTGGCACGCAGGACTGCTGAGCATCGCCCTACCCTGGCCTGGGGGCCAACCAGTGGTCAAGGTTGGAATGTGAGGCCCTCAGGCCATTATGGGGGAACTCAGTTGGGGTTGGTCAGAAGCTGGGCACAGTGTGAGGGGAAGACAAGGGGGCACATGCATGCAGAGAGAGAAGGGGTGACCTGGTGGTCCCAAGAGGCCACAGCCATGGCTTCCAGGCAAGGGAGGGGGACAGCAGAGTCTCAGCTGCCAGCTTGCAGAGATTCAGGGAGCCTAGGTTACTGATAGCCTGGGGCCAAGACAGGTGACACCCACGCTCACCTGACAGCCAAAGTCTGGTTCCCCTGCTGGCAGGTAGAGTTCATTCGTTCATTCATCATTCATTCATCTAATATTTACTGAGCACCTACAGATGTGCCAGGCACTGTCCTGGGCTTCGGAGCCTGAGTTGTGAATAAGACAGACATGGTCTGTGCCCCTGTTGAGTTTCATAATCAAGGATGGGGAAAGAGAAGGGCTCCTTAGCATGGCCACCAAGGCCCCTGAAACCTGGCATTCCCCACGGGGATGCCCACCTCTCAGCCACACTTACTCTCCACCCCCTCCTCTGGCCAGGCCTTGGGCTGGCCCCTCCTCTGTGTCCTTGCCCACAGCCTTGCCTTCCTCAGTGCCCCAAACTGGCCACTCTGCCCGTTTAATTCAAGATCTTCCACATCACCCCTCCCCCATGGGGCTTGGAGTAACTCTGAGTGGGCAAAGGTCAGGAACTGATGTGGCTTGGGGTCCACACCCACTGCTACCAGGCTACGCCCCTGCAGGATCCCTCTCCACCCCTCATCAGCAGGTTCCCACCCACAGTCCTCACTGGCTGTGTGACCTGAGGCCCGTGGCTCCACCTCTCTGTGCAAGCCAGTCTCCTTATCTAGGAGATGGGAAACCTAGGCCCTGCACCAGGCAGGGCCTCTGGAACCACCTGGGCTTGGCATTGGCCCCTCCTACACCCTGTTTTTGCCACCCCACGTCCTGGACTACCCTGTCCTCACACAGCCCCTTGGTCTGGGGCCCAGGACCCAAACAGGAAGGCTGGGACGAGCTGTCTGGAGAGAGGCCGCAGGGGAGAAAGCAGGGGTTGAGGGTGGGGCCCACAGCAGCTCAGGAAACCAGGTGAAGCAGCCCCAGTTCACGTGGCCTGGAAATGGGGTGCAGGACAATGGGAGAGGGGGTGACAATGGAGAGAGGGCCCTATCAGGCTCCAGTGTCCCCAACACCATATCTCCTATTGGGCCAGAGAGGGGGAGGGTGAGCAGAAAACATGAGCTGTAAGAGGACTGGGGTGGGGAATGGAAGAGTGGACTGGGGTGCTGTGTGTGTGTGTGTGTGTCGCATCGGTGGTGTGGTGTGTGTGTGTGTGTGCTGTCTGTGCGTCTCCTGCAAGTCTCTGTCCATCTGTTTTTGTGTCTGTGTATGCTGATGTTTCTGTAGGTGTGTGTCTGCATGTAGAAGTGTCCGGTGCTTATGTGAAGAACTGTGTGTGCATGTTTTGTGTTTCCATATGTCTGTGTGTGTGGTTGTTAGTGAATCTATGTGTACCTGTCTGCTGGCATTTATGCGTCTGTATAAGTTGGCATGTGTGTGTCTTTAGGGGTCTGTGTGTGACCTGAATCTGTGTGTGCTTTCACGTGTGTGTGACTGTGGGTGGGACAGGCTGGCTGATCCCCATCCTCTCCCCACCTCGCTATGGTCAGACCTCAGTTGGGACCCAGCCCAGGGGGCAAATCTCACTCCTCATTTTGGGGTTCATGGACCAGCAGGCCCCACCCACAGTCTGTGGAGCTGTCACTGGGTCCTGAGTCTGGCTGAGTTTGTAGCTGAGAGACTTTGTGTCCCCTGCTCCCCTCCTCCAGTGCTGGAGCCAGCTGGCACCACCCACATCCCAAATGGCATCCTAGCCGGGCCATGGACATCTCTCAGGCCTGCCGTTCAAGACTGCTGGGTGTAGCCAGGCCCAGGGCCAGCAGAGCTGCCCCCACACACACGTTCAGCAGCTGCTAAACCATTCAGTCGCCCCCGCTGCATACTGGGCTGGACGACGAGGTTCGGGGGACATCCCCAATCCAGGGCTGCTGCCGCCTTTCCGTCCTATATAACCCTGAGCAGCTCACACTCTCTCTCTTGGTCCAGCTTCTTCATTTACAACATAAAGGGCTGGGGCTAACAGAGCCGCAGCATACAGCTGTATCATGCACTCACAGACGTACCTGGCGAGGTGACCCAAGGCACCCAGAGGCAGCCCAGACTCTGCCTTGCACACAGAGGAGCCTGGTGTCAGGTGCAGCGGTCAGGGCCAGGGGAAGCGATGCTTTTCTCATCCCACAAGACCTTTGCTCTTTAGGTCCTGTGCTCACGGCTGCATCCGCCCAGGGTGTCTGGTTCTAATTCTTATGAAGGGGCTGTCGTGAGGCCCCAGCCCACGCCCACCCCTCCTGGTGTCGGTGTCCTGGTGTCCACCCATCGTGGACCCTCCTCCATCTGTCTCTGGAGACTTCTCCTTCCCCCACCCTCCCCTCTCCCTTAAACCATCCAGTGCGGGACCCAGAAAGGCCCAGACGTCCTGCCCTGATCTCCTGCCTCAATTTACAGACCAGGTATCTGAGGCCTCTCAACCCACACCCCGCTCACTTGTGCCTCCCCCCTCCTCCATGGCCCACCTGCCCTCTCCTGGGGGCTTCCTCCCTCCCACACTTGACCAAGCACTTAGCGCAGGCTGTGGGAGACCTCTTGACAGGAGAGCAAACTGAGTCACAAGAGCGAAGTGCCCTGTCCGTAGAATCACGGTGAGTCCAACCGGGCCTCCCCGACTCCACGTCTGGCCCTCACCCCTCCACCCTGCATCTCTGCCTCACCCTCACCCCACCTTCTTCCAGCCGCCCCGGGCAGGGACAGACACGCTGCTCTGCTCGGCTTTACTCCTCTTTATTTCATTAGGAAAGTAGCTGGGGGAGTCCCAGCGGGCGACGGGGTGGGGGTAGGGACAGTAGCCGGCTCTTGTCCCTTGGGTTGGCGAACCTGTGGGGAATGGAGATGAGGCCTGAGGGGTTCTGGGTGATTCTATGCACCCGTCAGCCCCTGAGAGGCCTGATCACCCACTCCCCACTCTGGGGCTGGGGGCCCCAGGCAGGGCTTCCTTGACACAGGCCTTGGCGGGTGGGGCTGGCCCATTAGAGCCACTTTGGACACCGGGAGCAGCTGCGGGCAGGGGTTCCCCAGCTCTTACCTGTGCCTCAGGCTCAGTTCGGTGAGTTGAAGCGGTTGCTGCCAGGAGGTGTGGTGCGGTAGAAGGGGTCAGCCGAGATCAGGGTTCTGCAGGGAGAAAGGGGGGCCGGAGAAGGGAGGGGTAGGGCGGAGAGCCGGGGCCTTTTGCTCTGCGTGCCCATCCCAAGGGGCCAGCACTCAGCCAGGGCAGCCAAGCCACAGACATTCTTTGCCTGCCAACTTGGGGCCAATGTCGGTATAGACGTCATTTTTGAGGAATTGAGCAGAAAAGCGTCAGAGTGAGGCAGAACCACAGTCATTCAGCACCGTCCCCCTTTGCGTGCAGCCGAGGAGGAGGAGCGGGTGCAGAGCTGGACTCCGGTCGCTGGGGAAAGGAGGGGAGGGGCCCCTTTGGGCAACAGAAGCAATGAACAAGCCAGAGAGAGGAAATGGGGCTCACTGAAGGACAGACAGGTGGAGGGAGGGAGGGAGGAGAGGCTGGGGAAAGGCCTGGAACCAGCCAAGGACAGAGCCCGAAGGAGGGCATGCTACCTTCCCACATGGGGGTGCAGGTGCCTCAGACTCTCTGTGGGGTCCGGGGTGGCCTCCATGCGGGTGACAGGCTGGTTGAGGACATAGCCTCCGGTCTTCTGGGGCTGGATACCACCTCGGGTCCAGCCTTCACGGTCTAGACCCTTGGGGATGTTTTCGAAGTACCTGTGGCACAGGAGGTGCCGTGGAGGTAAGCGGCCCTGGGCCCACCTCTGCAGCCTCTCAGCCTGTCTCCGACAGGAGTCTCGGCTCCCGCAGAGCACAAATTCCCTCGGATCCCCAGCCTCCTGGCTTTGGCCCACGCTGTCTGCTCTGCCAGGCACTCCCTAAGCCCTGTCCACTCGGTGGACACTTGGGAAGCCTGCCCTCCTCTGCCCTGAGCTGGACGCTCCTCCTTCATGCCACGCTGATGCTGAGATGCACTTGGGGTGTAAAGGGCTGGTTAGGTGGTGCCTCTCTCTCCCTGGCCTGTGAACATCTCGGGGGGTCGGGGGTGGGGTTGGGGACCCCGTCTCATCCCTGTCTAGGCATTCGACTTTTCTTCCACTTCGCCGGTATTCACTGAGCACTGGGCCAGGTTCTGAAGGTGCCAAGATGAGTAAGATGTGGGCCCACCTTTGAGTGTGTGAAGAGAGGGTACGGATAGATAAATGTGGAAATCAGTGATTACAAGCCCTGGGGGCTCTGGGCGCACCCGGCAGAAGCTCAGGAACCACCACCCGCTGATGGGTGGGTGGGGGAAGGACCCGCAGAGATGGCAGAGGCTGGGGGTCTACTTAAGGAGGGGCAGGGACACAGTTGTCCCTCCAACGCCCTGGGTGAAGCTCTGCCCCTCTCCCTAGCTCTCCGTGGGAACTGGAGCAGCTGTGTGTGTCACAGATCTGCTGTGAAGCTCAGGCATCACTTCACCCCTCTGAACCTCATGGTCCCCACCCAAAAGAGGGGGGCTAGCTCCCCAGGCATCTCGGGGGACAGATGCTGTGAGGGGAGACTTTTGTCTCAAGAATTACTCCTCCTTTATCTCACTCCTATAATGCCCTCTCTCATCTAGTTCTGACCAGCAAAGCCTTCTCCATGGCTCCAGGGCCACTTCCTCCTGGAAGCCCTCCCTGATGACCAGGTTATTCGCTCTTTGCCCAGGGCTCACACTGAGCCTACCTTCTGAGGGTGCAGGGAGCCATGGACTGGAAGTAGTGTCTTAGCAGATGCTGTTGTTACTCCCCGAGACCCCCTTGGACCCTCTTATCCTTCCCCTGGCCACCAGTGGCTTGCACCTCATCTACATGGGAAAGGCTGCCCCTGGGCTGCGAGAGCTCCTCGGCCTGAGCAAGGAGGTACCTGGGCTTCACACTGCCCTAGGGATAGCCCTCAAACGGTGACTGACGGATGTGGGGGTGCGAATGCCCCAGCTCTCTCACCCCCGGGCTGGATAATTTTGAGTCATATGTTTGCACTGCTTTCTAGAGTGTCCCCATGGGATACCCGGCTTAATGACGCACCCATGCCGTCCCTTCCCCGCCCTCCTCCCTCTTCCTGACACCCCCCATTATTCTGGGGGACCCACATTACTCAGTGTTGCTCTTCTTCACAAGGCCGTGAGCTCATGGCTTGACCCGGTCTCAGTCTCCCTGTCTGTAAAAATGGGTCCCAGCTTCACAGCCCCAGGTGAGGGCGGGGAAGGGACTCACCCTTGGTTGTAGGTGGTCAGGTATCGATTATCCATGTCGGGGTCGTAGGGGCTCCGGACGTAACTAGGGTTGTTAAGGCTGTACCCTGTGGGCTCCTGCATGGAGAGATAGTGTCAGGCCAGGAGGGCGTGGGGGTTTGGGGTAGGGTTTGGGTACCCCAAGTCTCACCTTATTCCCTACAGTTTCCCGGCCAAGCAGGGCAACGTTTGTCTGCTGTGCCCGCTGGGGGTGCTGGAGTTGCCAGTGGCTCATGCTGCTGGGTACTGGGCTAGGAGGAGGCACCTGCAGGGGGACAGAGCCACGAGAAGGGCTGCTGGGTGGAGACGCAGGTAACCGCCACCTGCCCCAGACCTGGAGCCGTACCTATCCCCCTCCGGCCACACCGTACTCACTGTTCCCAACACACCCCTCCCTTTCTGGCCCCTAGGCCTTCACTCCTCCCCCAGGGGCCCAAACAACATGATTCTTCCCATTGCTCAGGGCCCAGCCCAAGTCTAAGAAACTTCCATTGTTTCCCCTCCCCTCTGAGTGTCCCTTTTCAGAAGGAGCCCTAAGGCCACTCACCCTAGGGTTCAGAGTCCTCTCATTCAGTCGGCTGAAGCCCGACTCCCGCTCAGAGCCTCTGGCCAGCCCTGGAAGGAACTCGTCACCCTAAGGCAGTAAAGCAGCCACTGGCACCAGAACCCCTGCTGCGCCTTCGACCACAGTGTCCTAACTCCGCCCCCAACCCCCCCCGCAGGACCCCAGCCTGTGGGGATAGGGACAGGTATCTCCCAGGCTCAGCTTACATGAGGGTGGGTGATGGGGAGAAAGTCCGACTTGGTGACACTCCGGCTGGGAAGGAGGACCTGAAAGAGGCCGGCCAAGGAGCATCAGCCTGACAGAGGCAGCTGCCCCCTTGTCCTGAGCGCAGAGGAGGGGTCAGCACAGATGGGTGTCATTGGAGTAACCGAGCAAAGGGAAGATTTGGGGGAGACGTGAGGGGAGGGCATGAGCAGAATGGGCGCCAGCTGGCATGAATGCTGAGTGACCCCCCGCTAGTGACCTCATCCATAAAATGGGGCAGTTAGACCAAGCTCTTCCATCTTGTGTTTAAACAAAGGGTTCTGTAGTTCACATTTTAAAAAAAATAAATAACTACGGCCATGCCACCCTGAACAAAGCCCGATCCGGTCCGATCTCGGAAGCTAAGCAGGGTCTGGCCCAGTCAGTACTTAGATGAGAGACCACCGAGGAAGACCAGGTGCTGTAGGCGTTAAAAAAATAAATAAATAAATAAATAAATAAGGGATTGTAAGATGACTAGTTCCTTGCAATTTGTGAGGTCAACCAAAGGTTGCCTTGCCTAAAAATAAATAAATAAATACATACATACATACATACATACATACATACATACGAATAAAAAAATAAATAGAAGGTAGGCTGCCCCAGACTGGAGGGCTTCAATCACCCTGAGATTCTAGTGGGGCCCAGCCCGACTTACCGGGTTCCCAGGGAGGACCTGAGAGGGGGGCTGGAAGACAATGGGGTTCTTGGTGGATTCTTCGGTGAAGCCGGTCTCCTCCTTGGCACCAATTGATTTCTTCTGCAAAAGATCTGCAAGAAACAGCGCCGCCCCCATGCTGGCCCCAGGCCACCTGGCCCCACCTGCCTGGCCTCCCTCAGAGGCTCAGAGTCCTAGCAAGTGGGGAGGGAGCTGGCTCCAAAGATCTGGAGGCCCCGAGCCACCGGAATCGTGGGCACCAGGAGGACTCCAGAATCCCGGGCAGAGGAGGAGGAGGAGGCACAGGAGGCCGGACGGGGCCGACAGGCCAGGAGGCAGCCGTGATCAGACTCGGACAGCCCTGCACGGCGAGTGAGCTGTCTTTTGGGGGTTGGCAGGCCTAAGGCACTGATGTCAGCCTGGGGAGACAGGGTCCCCAGCACCGCCTGTCTGTCTGTCTGTCTGTCTGTCTGTCTTCCACTGGTGTCTTCTTAGTGCTGTGCCAGCTCCGGTCCCACAGGCTCTCTCCTGGGGTTGGGGGTAGGGAGGAGTGGTGGGAGGGAGGCGTGAGCTCAGACAAGCGCCCACCTGGCTGGTTGGAAGGCTCCTTGAGATACTTGGAATTATACTCGGAAGTCATGAAGCGCGGGCCCTGGAACACAGAGGGCGGAGCAACGGGGGACGTGGGTAGGTCAGGTCCTGGACACGGGTAGGTCAGGTCCTGGAAGGGGGCTGGTGGCCGTGGGAGCGCTTTGGTGTCTATGCCCTG